>NC_092807.1:89827232-89959732 GCF_040954645.1 Diabrotica undecimpunctata | reverse complement strand
ATATCCTTTCCAAATTAAGTGTAAAAATTGTGTTATCAATAAAAAAAAACTGCAGAAACAAAATATCTCTCTCTGATGATGAGTGGTCCAAATCCTTGTTCCTTGTAGACTATATTATCTCCTCTCAACCGCTCCCTATGTAATCAGCAATCGTACAACAGATTGTTGCAAGTATATCGTCCTTAATGATCTCCTTCAAAAGCACAAATCATTCAAATTATGATAGCCTTTCTCCTCTCGATAAACTGAATCTCTCGTTGGCCCGAGTGAAAAATGACTCTTGGAATATCTTCTCTTTACGATAAACTGAATCTCTCGTTGGCCTGAACAGTGACTCTTGGAATATAAGTAGGAAAATATGACTTACAATATTTTGCTGCTCCAGCTTCTGTCAGATACACTAACTCCACAAAAACTCACTAACATTCAACACTACTGCTTGATACTTCTCAGGAACCGCCAGAGAACAATCCTTGTTCCTCTTACAGATTTGGAAAACCAACTGACCCTCTCTTTTCTCTCTCCTCAATCTCGCTAAACTTTCTCCCACACACTTATCCCACCTTTTTCAATCTCCGCCAATCACAACTCGTCACAATTCCCCCATTTCTTCATTTCGATAACAAACAAATTTTTACCTATAATTATAAATTTCCTAAAACTTATTTACAAATAATATTTTTCTATAAATCTTAAAACTAATAAAAACCTCTTTCTATAATCCCTTCTATTGTCTTTAATCACTGCATTAATGGATTTTGAAAAACCCCGTTCAATTCTTTGGCTTTCACTTAAACTTATGCGGGTCACTTAAGTATAACAAAGAAATGATTGATGTAAAGCTTACATTTTGTTTGGTACAGGTAATTCAAGGATTTAATAACTTTCCTTCTCTGAAATGTTTGTTGGATATTATCCTACTTATCTGAATTATTTTAATTTTTTGTTGAACTTTGAAATATTTTAAACAAACCAATATTTTCTTGATTTTACATATCATAACAAATCCCCGCCATTTGATCTGCCGAAAACTCTTTGTTAAATTTTAAAATGACAAAAGTTTTCTAGGATCAAATTATTTCACTATGTTATTAAAATCTACTTATGATACTGACAAATGTCGTGAATGTTCAAATACCCCGTATATTGCCTGTCTTTATACGGGATTGGATATATTTTCGTTTTAAATTTTTCCAAGTATTTTCCCATAAAAGAAAGTTCATAATTTTTAACCACTTGATTTACTTTATTAACAAAATCTCCATGGTTTCCTAAAATCTTCTCTATTTCCTTCTCCATGTTTTTTCCACAATTTATTTTTCTTTCATCCACCTTTTGTTCACATGTGTTCACTGTCCATAATACTTCTTCACAAAATTCTGGATTCTCGTCCATCAGTGCCATTTTTTCTTCTGTTTTCTTTT
The DNA here is from genome assembly GCF_040954645.1 of Diabrotica undecimpunctata. NCBI lineage: Eukaryota > Metazoa > Arthropoda > Insecta > Coleoptera > Chrysomelidae > Diabrotica > Diabrotica undecimpunctata. The sequence continues at coordinate 89,958,308 of NC_092807.1, read as the reverse complement.
TATCCTCTAATTCCCTTTGGTATTCCGAGCACCATGTTTCTATTCCTTTCATTTCTCTGATGATACCTTCTTTTTCTTCCTGCTTCCATTCTGTTTTATCGTCGGTTGCCAACAATTCTTCTGTACCTTCTATTTCCTGTTTTTCTCTGGTCTCCATCTTATTTTCCTGCTTTCTTTTCGAACTCTTCTTCTTTTTCTTCCTTCTCTTTTTCTTTTCTGTTAGATCTTGTTCTTGTACTTTCGGTTTATCCTCTACAGTCATATCGATTTCTTTGCGTTTTTCCTGTGCATTGATCCTTCCAGAATTTGTTTTCCTTTCTGTTTGCTTTTCTTCTCCTGTGTTGTCTGGTTCTGCTCTGATTTCCAGTTTATTTTCCGAAAAATTTATGGTGATATCTTTTTTCCTCAATTCATCAATTCCCGCTATCATATCATGATTTAAATCTTCAATCACCACACATTTCATAATATGGAATTTGTTTCCCACTCTTATCTGTACTCCCAAGCCTTCGTTTACTGTCGTCAAATTTTTATTGTTTGCACCCACTAAATCAACCCTAGGAATCTTATACACAAATCTGTCCAAATTTAATTCTTTTACTAGTTTTTTATTGATTAGCGATATCTCCGATCCAGAATCAATCACAATTTTAATCGCTTTATGTTTTATAAATGCATCTAAAAATATTAGATTAGAATTAGAAATTTGTCTGTCGTTTCCTATTGCTACATGATTCATCTCCCTTCTATTTTGTTGTTGGAAGCTCTGGTTATTTCTATCGTCCCTTTGTTCGTTAGTATTCCTATTCGGAGGATTTTGTGCATCTCTATTCCTGTTGTGATTTTCATATGTTCTCTGTTGTGTGTCATTCCTGTTATCGTAATTTTGTTGTCTATTGTAATTATTGTAATTTCTCGGCCTATATTCGTTTGTTGATCTGGGATGTCGGTTTCTCTGGTCATAATTTGATGAATACCTTCTTTCCGCTCCATTATATTGGTCATGTTGTCTTCTATTTCTCATTTCTTTTCTTTTCGCTTCTTTTAATTGAAGGAATTGGCACAAACTATCAATATCTTGATAGTTTCTTAAAATCACGTGATCTTCCAACGTTTCCTCAAAATGTCTGCTGATCATTTCTACCAGCTGTTCGGTGGAATATTTGTATTCTAGATATTTTGAATTGTTATATATCTGCAAAGCATATCTTTCTTCAGATATTCCCATTTTTTCGTGATATTTTCCATTCTGTAGCTCTTGGTTGATTTCTCTCTGTTTATTTTTCCCCCAGAAATAGTTGAGAAATTTATTTTCAAAATCTGTCCAATTTTCAAACTCATCTTCCTTGCTTTCATACCATAACGCTGCTCCTTCTTTCAAATGGTTTCTAATTGTTTCTTTGCAATCGTCAAAATATCTAATATGTTGTAATTTGGTTTTCAAATTTTTAACAAACGGTACTGGGTGTGTTTTCCGAATATCCCCGCCAAATTGTATTTTCGCCTCGCTTGTTCCATGGATGATAACTTCTTTTCTCTCTACCCCTCTTAGTTCAATTTCTGCCATTTGTTTTTCATTTTGCTTTAATCTTCTTTCTACTTCCTTCCTGTCTTCTTGTAGCGCCCTTTCAAATTTTTCTTCTAACTGTTCTAATTCCTTTTTCTGGACCGTCTTACTATCTTTCATTACATTTTCAAGTTTGCTTTCTAATTCCTCCAAATTATCTTTAATTCTCATTTCTTGTTCTTTCATATCATTTTTAATTTCATTAATCTCTTCTATTTGTTGTATCAGTTCTTTCTTTATCCCCTCAACACATCCTCTAATTTCCTGTTCATAGTTTTCCAGACGCTGCTCTATATTGCTCATTGTTTGTTTTGTTTCCCGTTGGTTTTCTTCCATTTTCTTTGATGTTTCATTTTGGTTTTTCTCTATTGTTTGTTTTGTTTCTTGTTGATTTCTATCCATTTTTAGTGATGTTTCATTCATTGTTTGTGTCTGTATTTGCATCATTGCTAATAATTTCTCTATTCCTGATAATTCTTTTTTTTCCTCAACTATTGTAACATTTCCTTCACTATCCGATCCTTCTTCAACAATTGTTTCCTCTTCTCTGTTATCCTCCTTCCTTTCCTGCATTTTGCTTTGACTCCTTGTGGTCGACATGTTGTTTCTTTTCGTTACTGTTTTTGTCCCCGCCAAATGTGAAATTTTACAACACTCTATATGTTTCAGAACACGACAATATTTCTCCCCAAATGTATTAAATTTTCACGACAAATATCAAATATGCAATCAGTAAAATTCAAATAATTCAAAATAAATATCAAATGTACGATTGGTAAAGAAAATAAAATCAAATAATTCAATAGCAGTAAATATCCACTAACTACGATCAATCAATAAATCAAATTTATATTCCCTGGAAAAATTGTCAAAATACTTTCAAATTCAAATTCCCTCAATGTTATATGTTTTTATCTCTGGATCACCTGTACTTATTCCAGATCTCTTTCCCTTCCTTCAAATGTAAAGCTGCGATATTTTCAAGCCCCACGTTGGGCGCCAGTTATTGTGATATTTAAAGTCTTGGTGCGCCAAGCAATAATTAGCTAATTAATTTTTTTTGATTAATTAAAATTATTTAAATGATATGATTATGACTCTATCACAATTTTTAATTCTTTTATCTCAGGGTTAAATTCGTGCTTCAATATCTATGCTATTACATGTGAAAGGTAAGGTCCAGAGAATACCGGAATAATAAAAAACACATATGATCTAACACTATATATTGAAATAAAAATAATGAAATAATTCACACTCAAAAGTTTTCAATAAACAAATCTCATATAAGGATTCTCAAAATTTTGTTCTCCGTATGTGAACAATCAAAATTAATGGTACAAACAATATTAATTGAAATCTCAAAATCCCAAACTATTCTAACTCTCCTAATCAAATATTTATATCCTTTCCAAATTAAGTGTAAAAATTGTGTTATCAATAAAAAAAAACTGCAGAAACAAAATATCTCTCTCTGATGATGAGTGGTCCAAATCCTTGTTCCTTGTAGACTATATTATCTCCTCTCAACCGCTCCCTATGTAATCAGCAATCGTACAACAGATTGTTGCAAGTATATCGTCCTTAATGATCTCCTTCAAAAGCACAAATCATTCAAATTATGATAGCCTTTCTCCTCTCGATAAACTGAATCTCTCGTTGGCCCGAGTGAAAAATGACTCTTGGAATATCTTCTCTTTACGATAAACTGAATCTCTCGTTGGCCTGAACAGTGACTCTTGGAATATAAGTAGGAAAATATGACTTACAATATTTTGCTGCTCCAGCTTCTGTCAGATACACTAACTCCACAAAAACTCACTAACATTCAACACTACTGCTTGATACTTCTCAGGAACCGCCAGAGAACAATCCTTGTTCCTCTTACAGATTTGGAAAACCAACTGACCCTCTCTTTTCTCTCTCCTCAATCTCGCTAAACTTTCTCCCACACACTTATCCCACCTTTTTCAATCTCCGCCAATCACAACTCGTCACAATTCCCCCATTTCTTCATTTCGATAACAAACAAATTTTTACCTATAATTATAAATTTCCTAAAACTTATTTACAAATAATATTTTTCTATAAATCTTAAAACTAATAAAAACCTCTTTCTATAATCCCTTCTATTGTCTTTAATCACTGCATTAATGGATTTTGAAAAACCCCGTTCAATTCTTTGGCTTTCACTTAAACTTATGCGGGTCACTTAAGTATAACAAAGAAATGATTGATGTAAAGCTTACATTTTGTTTGGTACAGGTAATTCAAGGATTTAATAACTTTCCTTCTCTGAAATGTTTGTTGGATATTATCCTACTTATCTGAATTATTTTAATTTTTTGTTGAACTTTGAAATATTTTAAACAAACCAATATTTTCTTGATTACACATATCATAACAATATATATATATATAATCTTTGCAGATTAGTTAAATAGTAAACTCTTAAATATTGGGGAAATCTGCAAGAAATACTCTAATGTGTATCAATTGTTTCGCCGAACGTTTTCGCCAAAGAGAATTAATTTGGCTTCTTCAGGGCTGAAAGAGAATAAATTATAATTAGCTACCATATATTATCTATTAAGATCAATAATGTTTTAATAGATAATATATGGTAGCTAATTATAATTTATTCTCTTTCAGCCCTGAAGAAGCCAAATTAATTCTCTTTGGCGAAAACGTTCGGCGAAACAATTGATACACATTAGAGTATTTCTTGCAGATTTCCCCAATATTTAAGAGTTTACTATATATATATATATATATATATATATATATATATATATATATATATATATATATATATATATATATGAACGAAAACGATTTAATAATATAGTTTTCTATCCTCTGAGCTATACAAAATGTGTAAAAGATTAAATCTTTTAGCAAAGCTGCTATCGCTTTGTTGAATTGAATTGCTATATACATATATATGTATATATATATATATATATATATATATATATATATATATATATATATATATATATATATATATGTATATATATATATATATATATATATATATATATATATATATATATATATGTATGTATATAGCAATTCAATTCAACAAAGCGATAGCAGCTTTGCTAAAAGATTTAATCTTTTACAACACATTTTGTATAGCTCACTATATTATTAACTATATTACTATATTATTTTATTATACTTTTAACTATATTATTAAATCGTTTTCGTTCATGGCCACCAAAGTAGATGGCACCTCTGTACGCTTACTACTGTAGTGATGTGGATTTAGGAGACATTCGTTGGACTTTCCGAGATTGAATTTATATCAGCTCGAGTGTCATATGAAGCAGGGATGCTGAAATGAGTCATAACATCCTATTGATACCGATGCTAGCACGAAAAGTTTAACGAATTAGTCCTCTTGCTCATATATTTGGCTATTCAATTAAAAAAATCAATAGCAGCTTTTGCTAAAAGATTTAATCTTCTACACAATTAGTATGGCCCAGAGGACAGAAAACTATATTATTAAATTGTTTTAGTTCATGGCCACCAAAGTAGAGGGCACATCTGTACGCTAACTACTACAGTGGTAAATATTTAGGAGACATTCGTTGGACTTTCAGAGTTTGAATTTGCATCAGCCCTTATGAACCAGGGATCCTGAAATAAGTGATAAGTAATGTCTTTCGAGTGGTGTAGTAGGTATGAAATTAACATATTCCAGAAGACGACGTCCTTACTGGGCATCAGGTAGCTCAAGGATCATCATCGTTATCATATTCGTACTCAGTTACCTCGAAAAGCTCTGGGTGACAAAATGGACCTTAGTTCTGTCAAAATTTTCCGAGTTGCAAATATTTTTCATTTTTATGCACTTTGGAAATGCAATTTCCTTATGCACAAAATGCAATTTTCATTTTACCACCATGAATTTTGTTTACAAACACTCCTGACATCTTTCCAAATCAAATGCAATAAATTGCATTGTCATTCATCTGGCTGTGGAAAATTGGTAGGTTTAGTGCTTCATTTCCTCGCCTAACTTAGACAAAAGGGAAAATAGATTTATTAAGTTAGCTAAATTTAAGCGTATGCTGACGACTACGACCTAACAGCGAGACAACAGAAATTATGGGACTGAACATAAACCAGTGTAAAACTAAGTGTATGCATCTGACCACGCAAGCACTATGAATATTAATACAAATTTCACTAAGAATCAGAGAGTTTATCTATCTAAATACATGGTTTAACCTTAATAACCAGCATATTAGGAAAAATAAAAAAAAAGCGCTATTATGGACTGGGGACTGTGTTCCGACCTCACTAATAGTATCACAGAATTAGGCTCTAATTAAATCCGATTAAACTTCTTTACTCCAATCGTCAGAGACGAAAATGCCACTGAACCTCTAAAAATCATACGAACAAGCTGAATTTTGCTGAGAATACTAACTTTAGGAGCCCAAAAAAGAGACAAATAAATTTACCACTTTTACCTCCGGCTTCCCACTAAAATCCCCCTCGCAGGGGGGAATCTGTACACCGTATAAAACAATATATTTGATAAAAACTGTAGCTGAGGTAATTTTAAACAAAAATGTTTATAAGCATTTTTTGTGTAGAAACTGTTTTCTTAGAAACAACGCTTGAAGCGGCCGTCGATTTTGCGTATCAGTTACACGCGCGAAATCAATGTTCAATAAAATTTGTATCAGCTTGACGGTAAACATTCGACATCTTTTGATCTAAGTATCTTATCGACAACAATCAAGATGCGTTTTAAAGGTAAAGAGTTTAGCTTTTGTATACAGTTTTTTTATTTTGCCGCAAATAAATTCAGATTTTATACAGGTGTTAGTTTTAAGGCGATAAGGCGAATTTTTCCATTTTTTATGATTCTCACGAGATCAATACAATATATCTCTTTTATTGACTGGCCACTATGAAGTTTCGATAACTAGAGCCTAATCTTTAAAACCGATAGCATGAAGTTTTAGTTTTGAGTTTTAGCAACAAATGTGACGCATTTGAAATATGCTTAAAAAACGTTGAATTTAAACTTTCTACGATCAAACAATCTAAAACATTTAAAACTTTTTTTTTAATTACGCTAGTACGTTTTTGAAAAGAATAAGCCTAGAATAATCTATAATAATCTATAATACCATAGGTTTTATAGATTAACCTCTAAAAATGAAAAGTTTACTACAGCTGGTCAATGAAAGTCAACCAATTTTTTTGAACTCTCGAGAATCGTAAAAATTGGCAAAAATCGCAAAGAGTTAAATTATTTAATAACTTTAAAAAACTGAGTTTACTACCTACTAAAACCTACACACGAAAGCTGCACTCTGCCTTTAAAACGCATCTTGATTTTTGTCGATAGGACATTTGGATCAAAAGATATCGAGTTTTACCGTCAAGCTGATACAACATTTTATTGAACATTCGCGCGTAACTGACATGCAAAATCATCGGTCGCTTCAAGCATTGTTTTTAAGAGAACGGTTCATTCTACACAAAAAAAAAACAATTTTGTTTGAAATTATATCAGCAACATTTTTTATTTGAAACATTTTTTTCTACGGTTTACAGATTCTTGGTAAATCGATTTTGTCACGTTTTTACCCCTCTGTGAGAGGGGTTTTAGTGGGAAGCCCGGGAGTAAAAGTGATAAACTTTTTTACATTTTTTTTTTGGAGTCCCATTATTCTCGGCAAAACTTAGCTTGTTCGTATGATTTTTAAGGGTAAACTCTCGGACTATTTCTATTTATCTTTGAAAGAAAAACATTACGCTATTTTTTTATTTTTCGTTTAGCTAATTCACTACTGATATTACAAACAATTTGGTAACTCAACTGTTTCCCCTATTAAAGTGTGTGCTTTGTGTAAAAAACTTTTTCTGTTTTAGTAACCATATTACCTGTAATCTAAATTCTAAATAAACGATAACTTCGCAACCTGCACAAACTTGTTTCCAATTATATTAAAGAAATCCGAACCCTTCACGTCAAACTTTCTCCGAACTTTGACTCGGCATAGTCTTTCATTAATGTTATAATAAATGATGCAGAAATATAATCCACAACTACTAGACCTACTGCATTTTATAAATAGGTTATTGATTACTAAAATATATCATAAATCAAGTTTAAAAGTACTCTAAAGAAAACATTAAATAATTATATAATATAAAGAACAATAAAAATGTATTTCATCATATACACACTCCATATTAGGCCGTTAAAAAAACTAAAAACATTAAACAGCTTCTAAAAGGTATATGAGGGATGTGATACACTGATGTGATTCTTGACGTACAGCTGATGTTGCTTGTTTTTTTAACTATCAGAAAAAGTGAAAAAATTAATTTTTGTCCATAAAACGTTTCTTATACGTCTTAAACGAGATTTTACGTCTTCCTACGCTTCTCTGTCAAAACTTCGCACTGTTTTTCTAGTTGTTCGAGAATTTGTGCGTTTGTTTTGCGATTCATCCACGATATTTTCAGAATACGCTGGTAATACACATTTCGAATGGTTCCAGGTTTTTACTGTTGAATTATTTCAGTGTCCAGGCCTCAATCCCATACAAAAAGGTACAGAAAATATATTATCGATCATTCTTATTGTACTGCGTTGTATTGATATTGCGATTACAGAAAAATTTTCCCATTCTGTTAAAAGTTGAGCGTGTAATTTCCATGTGGCATCTTACTTTTTTGTTTGATCATTATCTTCTGTGATCCATGCTTCAAGGTATTTGTACAAAGATATTTTTTCAATTTCTGTTTTATCTAGTACTAGCATAACTTTGAATTTTTTTGTCTTTATAAATACCATTAACTTGGATTTCTTTAAATTTATTGTTAGTTCATAATCGTTATAATGTGTATTTATTTGTTGAGAAAGGCGTTACAGTTCTTCAGTGTTACTGTGCTACCCAGACGCTCTCATGGAAAAATGTGAGGTTTAAGGCCAGATATGTTATATTGGATTAATAACATGGTGGTAAAACCGACAATTACATATACATCAGTGGTATGGTGGCCAAAGGTGCAGAAAACTTTTTTATCCCTAAATTAAGCAAGGTGCAAGGACTTGCTTGCCTCGAAATCATAGGGGCTATGAGGGACTTAATAAAGGCAGCTATGGAGACCCTACTGGATATTCCTTCTTTACATAAAACTATAAGAAGAAATCCGAAGATGGGATTTAATAGACTACTAGAAAACCTGAGCAATGTACCGGTTAGATCAGGACATAGCAACTCGATATTATGAGTATATTAAAGATATGTCCTCTGATATTATTAAAGAGTTAGAGACCATTAAAAATAAATTTGAGGTCCCCAAAATTTCCTCTTGATTTTAATGTTATTTGTGATGCGATACAAAATGCCTTAAACTCAAAAAACCCTAACTCCATTGTATAAAACTACACAACGGATATGATATCATTTAAAGATATTCTATTATTTGCACATGATCATATTTTAGACCGCGGTATAAAATCCAAATTAACAAGGCTAAGAAAAAGATTACAACTCAATATCACTGATTCCTCATCGGATATAGAAAGTGATATTTCTGTTTCTCAGTCAGGTACGCAAAATGGCTAATACATTTATTTTACAATGGAACCTAAACGGATATTACAACAACGTAGAATCTCTTAATATTTTAATGAAAGAATTGTCTCCCCTAGTAATATGTTTACAGGAAACACATCTTAAAACTAAAAACTTACATATTAAAAACTATACTAGCTTTCTCAAAAATCGCGACACAGAACACGCCAGCGGCGGAGTAGGTATTTTCGTAAAAAATTGTGTAGAATCAAGAAAAATTCACCTAAACAGTAATGTGGAAGCCGTTGTTGTATCTATATCATGTAATATCAACTGCAGACCTATTAACATATGTAACATTTACCTCCCTCGTCCAAATGAAAATGTACTTGAAGACTTACAGCGCTTAATCGATGCTATTCTTGCTCCCAAACTACTACTTGGTGACTTGAATTGTCATAATATCACATGGGGTAGTATAAAAACAGACAAATGTGGTAGACTTCTACAGAAATTAATAGATAATCAAAATCTAATATTAATGAATACTGATAAACCTACTCATTTTAGCTCCCACAATAGTACTTTCTCTGCCATCGATATTTCGTTGTGTGATCACTCATTAGCTACAAGTTTTTCTTGTAATAGTCTTGATTATCTATATAATAGCGATCATTTTCCTCTAACAGTTGAAACCATTGGGCATGATCAACCGAATATTCCTGTTTACCAAAAATGGAAATTAAACTCAGCAAACTGGGACTTATATTATAGAGATCTAATAAATAATTATCTTACGAACTTTATTCTAGAAGAAAGCATAGATTTATCTCTTCATCATTTCAAAGATACTATACTAAAATGCGCTAATATTGCAGTGGGAAAAACAAAATCTTGTAAACGAAAACCAGTACCATGGTGGAATAAAGAAATAGCTTTAGCTATGAAATCTAGCAAACATGCTTTCAATGTTTTAAAAAAACATAAAACAACAGAAAATGTTAACAACTTTAACCCTACGTTAGGCGCGTGGTCTACGACTGTAGACCACATCTGTTTGAACGACGATTGTCTTGAGTTGGGATATACTATGAGGCTGTGCCGTTCAGTAGCTATTAATAACACCGTAATCTATAGGTTCAGTATGTCCGTTGCAGCGAACTAGTGAAGTGCTAATTTTTAAACACGTGTAAACACGATTGGTCTACGATTGTAGACCACTCGCCTAACAGTGTGAAATTATTTTTCGAGTACCTACGTAGTGTTTTTATATAATAAACTTGTCATAAATTAGGTAAGTATTGTTTTTTCTTGAATTGTACTTCTCAGAATTGTATTCATATTTGTCAAATATTTAATTTTGTGTTTTTGCACAAATGTATGCATTATTTTGATACATAATTTTATAGTATTTTTCTTCTTTGTTTCAGAGAAGCATGTCTGACTCTAAGAAAAGGCGTACACAGAGTAGTACAGACCCAGCTGTATGGTTAAGATGGTTTGAGGAGGAATCAAGTGGAGACGAGAGCCCAGTAGATGAAAATAAGGAAGATGAAGAAGAAGAAAATGAAAATATAGTGAAAAGAAGTAATCATGAGACTGACTCAGAACTAGAACTCACATCAGATGAAGATGAATCACAAAGCGACGATAAACAAATTGGTGATGGCAAATTTTACAAAGGTAAGGATATAACGACAAAGTGGAGAATGGTAATGGTAATGGTAAGTGGAGGTAATGTACAAGTGCGAACGCGTTCTCATAATCTTCTAACATACTTACCCGGACCAAAACGTGATGCCCTCAATGCAATGCTTGCAATTGACTGTTTTAAACTTTTTTTGTCTGACGCAATCATTCGAATAATAGTTTGTTCAACGAATATATATATATATATATATATATATATATATATATATATATATATATTCAGAACATAAAAGAGCGATTTTGTAGGGAACGGGATGCTAGATTAACTGATGAAACGGAGATAAAAGCTTTGATAGGAATTTTGTTTTTAGTAGGAACACTGAGAAAAAACTCAAGAAAAAACTCTCGCAAAGTATGGGATAATTCCAAAGGCAATGGAGTCAAATCATGTTACCTCGCTATGAGCGAATAACGGTTTAGATTTCTACTCCGTTGTTTAAGATTTGATGATATCAATACACGAACAGAAATAAGGGAATTTGACAAATTAGCACCCATTAGAAATGTTTTCGAAATTTTCTTGGCTAATTTTTAAAATAATTTCATCCCTAGTGCGTATCTGACTGTTGACGAGCAATTATTGGCTTTTAGAGGACGCTGCTCATTCAAGCAATATGTACCCAATAAACCAGCGAAGTATGGGATAAAGATGTTTGCGCTGGTTGATGCAAAAACCTTTTACACTTTCAATCTCGAAACATATGTCGGAACTCAACCTGATGGCCCGTATCAGAGGGTGAGGCTTTTTGGCGTTTCATTATGTGTTTAGGTTTTGCAAAAGAAGTTGTGGCAGTTGATGTTTCTTGTATATCAGGTGAGGTAGATATTTGTCTTTTGGTTGTGTGGGGAGGTACTTTGGTATTTAATGGAGGAAAATTTGTTTCATTGGTTTTTTCTGACAAAGTGTGTTTTTCTAATGATGGTTGATCAGATACTAAGGTTTCAGTGTTAAGAATTTGAACGTCAGTGTGGTCGGTATCCATTAGGGGAGGTTGTTGTGGAATTACATTTATTTATCGTATGGCAATTACAACACATTTCTTTGTGGAATTACAGTCTCTGGTTGATATGGGCTATTTATGTTGAGGGTTGTTTGTTGACATGTTGATAGACAATCAGTTTCCCGATGTCCTTTTGTTGCACACTTAGTGCAATTTAAGTTGTCGAGGGTAAAGTATATACGGTAGTTGGTGTTGTCATAGTAAATTGTAACAAAGCCTAGGATAAGGATAGTATCATCAGGAGTAACAAACACTTGGCGGCGAAAGCTTAAAACATGGCTATATGCAGTATCCCGCATGCCTTTCAAAAAAGTTATTCTAGATACTGTTTGAAGTCCCAGCTTTTTCAGTTGAGGTAAATACATACTCTATTGTTTGAAATACGTGAGGCGAATATAATATTTTTTGGTTGCACTAAATTTCCCACAGCAATAATGTATTCATGAATTTTGACATCATTGATACTAGAGAGAACAACAGCTTGCTCTTTGGTCGGATATTTGAAAGAAGTAAGGGCACTGGAATATGTATTTGATTGGTTGGTATGGTGAGAAGCCGAAGCTTCTTCATCAGGATTTCCATCCATTTTTGAATTTATTCCGCATACTTTGCCAACTGGATCCTCTAGACGGCCCTGTCTTGAAAGCCGGTAGGAACAGAAGGTAAGAACAAAAAGTGGTTTCTTATCGGTACTCTTGGATATCAAGTTTTGAGGTTAAAGTATTAATCAATAGTTAATATTTAGAGATATGCTACTCACAGTTATGATTTATAGCACAAATTAGCACACTAACTATACTGGTTTCTATTATATACTTAAAAAAAATATTTGGTTAAATTTTTAGAAAAATATTATTAATTCAGGAGACGACTTAGTTGCTGTATTTCAATACTATCTCCAGGACCGGAATCGACACACAGATATTGATTGTAATAATTATTGTGCTGTGGGTTTTTATTTTCGGCTTGCGATTCTAAAAATAGAATTCTTAAAGTACGGTATCATTTATGAGTACCTATTTAAATTGAAATTTAATCCAGAGCCCTGAATAAGAACAAAAATTATTTACATACATAAAAAATGTGATGATGTCATAACTGCACGTGTACATTTCAACGAATTTCGTTTGACTTATCGCAATGCTCAGACAAAATGAATGTATGACTAAATTTTTACTTATGTAGATAATATAACTTATGTATGAACGCTGACGGTTAACATAGGGGACGGTTAATAGAGAGACGGATAATCAAGGTTCCACTGTATAAGTTATAGTTACAACCAATGACGTATAATATATAGACTCGGTGAACGCTTTAAAAAGTGTCCACAACATGAACACCTTTGTTATTGTTTATTGTTTTGATGCCAAGTTGCATGAAGTTGTGTGTTTACATATTTTTTGTGACAAGCAAATATTAGGTTATGTTTTGATAGCCAGTGGAAGCGTTTAGTAGTCATTTATTTAATAAATAAATAGATTATTATGGATTATACTGAATAATAACAATTTCCATTAAATTTTTTGTTTTTTTTTTATTAAAATCATTTAAATATAATTTTTCTTACTATTTTTTTTTCATAGATTTCCTTTTGACGAAGAAAAAAAGGAAATTTGGATAAACATTTTACAATTAAATAAGAACAAGCTTTCCAGATGGTCACGTATTTGTTGTGATCATTTTAATCTAAATGATGTTATCATGAAATCTAGCTTTGTTCGTCTAAAACAAAATTCAAAACCATTAGCTATACCAAGGTGGGTAATGTTTTTATTAAATTTTTACATTGGTATTTAATATTTATATAAATTTTCTGTTTATTGTTTCTTCTATATTGTTTTCTCTTTGCATACAGGTCTTCTAAAGACGTTAAAGAGGTGGTAGGAACTAAAGTTCTCTAAACTAAAGTAAAAAACTAAAGGACTCTCCCTACTCCATCAGACACCCACAATTTAAATTTCGAAACTAGAGAACTTCTTACTAAAAGGTATGTAATAATTCTAAACCAACTGTATACAGGTTAATCATATTTTAATCATAATTTAATCAATTTATAAATTCAAATTTATATTTGCAATGTGTTACATTCAAAGTGTAATAAATATTTCTTCAGACAAATATCCAGCAGCTCAAAAATACAAACTGCTAGCAGTAAACTAACTGTTACGTAAAAATATGAGTCATAGTTTTAACCTGTAAACATGTTTTTATTCACTAATATGTTTTAGATTATACGAGACCTTTCGACCATAAACCCCAAGTAATAAAAAAAACTGGTTCCATTCGAATCTTCCGGAATTAGGCCTGTCCATTCGAGGCGAAACCAGGTCAATTGAGGTCAACATCCATGCAGTTCTAGAGCAGCTGTTTTCCTATAAATATGAGGGAACTTTTATTTTGAAAACAGTTATTAAAGAAGATTCGCGCTCGCGATATTGTTGTTACGCTCGCCTACTAATAAATTATGTATTTCTAGTGATAAATAAACTAATATCAGTTATTGTGCTTTTTAATAAATTAAGATAAGAACCTTTTGATAAAGACATTATAAATTAAAGACATAACAATTAATAAATTCACAACAAATCGTGTCAGAACAGTGGAATACTTAAGATAAATTGCGAAAATAAATTACAAGTGGATATAAAATAAATTGTGAAAATGACGACGATTTATGAGCTGACAGTGACTAATTTAAGAAGACATCTCGAAGACAGAGAATTAGCTTCTACCGGAAAAAAGGCTGAGTTAGTCCAACGACTAAAGAACGCTTTGCTAGAAGAAGGACTAGATCCAGAGACATATATTTGAAGACAAACATGATGCTGTCCTCTCGTCGATTTCGAAAGTTTCTGGTGACATCGCATCATTGGAGAACAAAGTTTCTGGCGATATTTCAAAAGTTTCTGGTGACATCGCATCATTAGAGAACAAAGTTTCTAACGAGATTTCTTCGCTGGAAAGCAAAGTCTCTGCTAACATCTCTTCGGAAATCTCTAAAGTCACTTCTGAGATGTCTGCCCTGGACGATAGAATATCTTCGTTAAAAAACCAAGTTGCTGCCGATATGTTGGCCTTCGAAGAAAAGATACGGAAAGAGATGGAAAAGAAGCTGGAGGAAACAGGGACAGCAGAGAGAGGAAACAATCCAATTACAGTGGAGACAAAAGAAGACGATACGAAATGTAAGTTGGAAACAAGACCGAAATTTGAAGGAAGTGGAGGTTCTGTCCATGTGAAAGTCCCAACTTTCGACGGAAAATCATCATGGAACAACTACATGAAACAGTTCGAATCAGCCGCAAGAGCAAATGGATGGTCTGAAAAAGAAAAGGCTGTAAATCTGACTATAGCTCTTCGAGGAGATGCCTTAGATGTGCTTCAAACCATAGCCGTAGAGGAGACCGATGATTTCGAACAACTGAAGAAGAGGTTAAATATGCGATATGGCCACGAACATTTGGAACATGTATATCAGTCGCAGCTTAAAAATCGTAGACAGAAGAAAGATGAGGCTCTTCAAGAATATGAGGTAGATATTGCCAGATTAGTACGATATGCTTATCCAACAGCTCCCGAAGACATGATGGAAAAATTGGCCGTTCAAACGTTTATTGATGGTCTTCGTGATCATGAAATGCAGAGAACATTACGATTAGCTCGTCACAAGACGCTGGTTGATGTTTTATCCGCCGCCCTCGAATACGAGTCAGCTACGCAGGCCTCTGGCGGTTACAGTAAAGTTAGGACTGTAAAAGAGGAAGGAGATGAAGATAAACTTGACCAGCTCTTTAATTTGATAAAAATCATGACGTGCAAGAAAAAGAAGACCATAAAATCAAGAAACTCACCATCAGGAAAACCAGAACGAGTCAACCTTAGGGGGGCAGCTTCGACCCGGAACTCTTCCAAAGACCCTCTTATACTAATAGCTTCTTTGAAATGTCGTGAAGATAGTGTATATGTAGATGGAGACATAAATGGTAAAAACCATACGTTGTTGGTGGATACCGGAGCGACCAGAACCATTATACGCCCAACAGTTATTAACAGCCGTAAGAAACTGTCACCAACGAGGTTGCGACTTCGGACCGCTACAGGTGAAAATGCCAACATTCATGGAGAAATCCAGGTACAATTGGGAATTGGAGCAGAAAAGTTTGTCCATACTGTTATAGTTGCTGACATCGAAGAGGATGTTATATTAGGAATGGACGTAATGAATATGCATGGATTCCAATTGGATTTTAAGAATAAGGTAATCAAAGTTGGCAACGAGGAGGTATTTCTCCATCCACATAATGACAACACTGTGCAAGCAGCCATTAAAGAAGATACAGTCGTGCCTGCGAGAAGCGAAACGATCATAGTAGCGCGGCTACAGGGAATTGTGGACGAAGGGAGACCTGTTATGATGGAGCCTTGGAACCACGACGATGAGGTTGGCCGTGGAATCATAATTGGAAAGGAATTGGTGACTTTGGCTAAAGAAATTCCTGTGAGACTTATCAATGTCAACGACTACCCAGTGACCATAAAGAAAGAGACAAAAGTAGGAACTTGTGTACCTGTGACATCCATAATCCGTCAGGCGACAACATCTGATAATTCCAACGACAAATTCGACCAAATGGTTGCAGTTGCAGGACAGTCTCTAAATCAGATGGAGAAAAGGAAATTAAGGGAATTTCTTCGGCAGTATCGTGATATTTTCGTACCGAAAGGAGGAAAGACGGAAAGAACTACGGTTGTTAAGCATAAAATTGATACTGGTAATGCTAAGCCAATTCGTCAAACAGCTCGACGATTACCACAGGCGAAAAGAGAGGAAGCTGAAACGATTGTCCAGGAAATGAAGAAGGACGGAGTGATAGAACCTTCTACGAGCCCATTTGTCTCTCCGGTGGTCCTGGTTAAAAAGAAAGATGGAACGACGAGGTTCTGTGTGGATTACCGTTTGCTGAACAACGTTACCAAGAAAGATAGTTATCCTCTGCCTCGGATCGATGACACATTGGACACATTGGCTGGAAGTAAATTGTTTTCTACTTTGGATTTGAAGTCTGGATACTGGCAGGTAGAAATGGGCCCAGTAGATAAAGAAAAGACAGCCTTCACCACAGGATCTGGATTGTGGCAATTCAACGTTATGCCATTTGGACTCTGTAATGCTCCTGCGACATTTGAGAGGCTTATGGAAAATGTGTTGAGAGGGTTATCTTGGAAAACATGCCTGGTATATTTAGATGACATAATCGTCTTGGGGGAGACATTAGAAGATCATTTGAGGAATTTAGAAAACGTTTTTAATCGACTTAAAGCTGCCCAATTGATGCTAAACCCCAAGAAGTGCCAGCTATTTCAAGGTAAAGTCAATTATCTGGGTCATATAGTCAGTAAAGAAGGAGTGGCCGTGGATAAGGGGAAAATCGATTCCATTAAGGAATGGCCAAAACCAACTGACAAACATCAAGTGAGAAGTTTTCTTGGACTATGTACTTACTACCGGAGGTTTATTAAGAAGTTTGCAGATATCGCTAAGCCATTAACGCGACTTACGGAGGAAGCAAGAGATTACCGCTGGGATACAGACTGCCAAAATGCCTTTGAGACCTTGAAAAAGCATTTAATAACAGCACCAATTTTAGGGTATCCACTGCCAGAAGGAGAGTTCATCTTAGATACAGATGCAAGTAATGTGGGAATTGGAGGAGTGCTGTCTCAGATTCAAGGAGGACAGGAACGAGTCCTCGGATATTTTAGTAAAGTTCTTTCAAAACCTGAGCGGAATTATTGCGTCACGAGAAGAGAACTTCTGGCAGTAGTGAAATCAGTAGAGCACTTCTATCAATACCTCTATGGAAGGAAGTTTTTAATCCGAACCGACCATGCCGCCCTTAAGTGGTTGATGCAGTTTAAGAATCCAGAGGGTCAGATAGCCAGGTGGATCGAACGACTCTAAGAATACGATTTTAAGATTGAGCACCGAGCCGGAGTTAGCCACCGAAATGCTGATTCTCTTTCCAGAAGGCCATGCCCAGCAGAGTGTTCCCACTGCAACAAAACGGAATCCAAGGAAGCAGCAGTGCTAAGAACGACGATTGTCAACGACGACTGGACGCCTACTAACATAAGGGAAGAACAAGAGAGAGATCCAGTTATACAGAAAATCCGAAAATGGAAAGAGGAAAACCGTCGACCACCTTGGCAGGAAATATCAAACCTATGCTCAGTAGTTAAGACGTATTGGGCCCAGTGGGACTCATTCATCATCGAAGATGGCTTGCTCAAACGAGTCCTGGAAAATGATGACGGTTCAGAGAAAAGAAGACAGTTGGTGATCCCAAAGAGCAGAATAGCCGAAGTACTTCGTCAGTTACACGACAGTCCATCGGGAGGGCATTTTGGTGTAAGGAAAACCCTTCAGCGAATTCGGGAACGGTTTTATTGGATGAACAGTTCCGACGACGTAAAAGACTGGTGTAAGAAATGTACTATTTGTGCTACGAGTAACGGGCCTCACCGGAAAAGGAGAGCTCCTATGAGACAATATAATGTTGGAAGCCCGTTTGAAAGAATAGCTTTGGACATTGCAGGGCCATTTCCAGAAAGTGAAAATGGGGGCAAGTACATGTTGGTAGTAATGGATTACTTCACTAAGTGGGTCGAGATTTATGCACTTCCAGACCAGAAGGCCGCCACCGTTGCAGATAAGTTGATCCAAGAATATATCAGCCGATTTGGAGTGCCTTTGGAGATCCATAATGACCAAGGCAGGAACTTCGAAAGTGATCTATTCCAAGGAATATGTGATAGACTAGGCATGAAGAAAACAAGAACTACCGCGTATCATCCGCAATCGGATGGTATGGTAGAACGAATGAATAGGACAGTTGGCAAGTATTTGACAAAGATGGTGTCCGATCATCAGCGAGACTGGGACCAATACCTTCCGTTCTTCACAATGGCCTACAGATCTGCTGTTAACGAATCAACGGGCCAGACACCAGCCAGAGTCCTATTCGGACGCGAAATGCGACTACCTTGTGATCTAGAATTTGGGTGTCGACCTGGAGAAGATGTAGCAGGTGAAGATTATGTGATCGAATTACGAAGAAGAATGGACGATGTACATAAGTTGGTCCGTTCCCACCTTCAGATCGCTAGCGACCGAATGAAGAAACGGTACGATACACAAGCCGAAACGGGTTGTTTTAAGAAGAACGACAAAGTATGGCTGTATAATCCCAAGAAGCGAAAAGGTTGTTCTCCCAAATTGCAGCAGTCTTGGGAAGGTCCATACCTCATCATGGAGAAGATCAACGATGTCATCTACCGAATAAGCAAGATTCCGAGGGGAAAGCCGATGATAGTACACCATAACCGGTTGGCATCTTTCGAAGGTGACCACGACGTAGATGAAGAAGTGGAAGTAAACCAAGTCCAAGATGTGTCTGACCTCACGTTTGAGGAATTCATGGGTGCCTATGGAGGTACCGGTAAAGCAAGACATGGTGTGACCACTGAAGAAAAGAAAGATCTACTCGCGCTCCCCGATGACCACTCGCTGGCCCTTACCATCCCGGCCAGTATCAAAGACGCACCAGGGTTGGCATCCGTCTTTCGAAGGAAGTTTGGTCGAGTTGCAGAACTTCAATGCCAAGTGCCAGCTCCCGGTAAAACCTTGAAACTCCAAGATGCATCACGTTACCTTTTCTACCTGGTAACAAAAGACACTGCCCGTGACCAACCTACCTACCGAGATGTATGGGAAGCCTTACTTCAATTGAGAGGGCACGTACTAGAGTCCGACGTGCAAAAGTTAGCCATGCCAAAGTTGGAGTGCCGCCAATTAGATTGGAGGGTTATACGAAATATGGTGGAGGAGATCTTTAAAGACACCGAAGTCCAGGTGTTAGTCTGTTGCAATCCGCATAGTTACTGGTGCGGAGAGAAAACCGTCCCTTGTCATTTTTATACAACTGGAAGTTGTAAAAGAGGGTCCAGTTGCCGATACCAGCATACCGTTCCAGTTCTAGTCCCGACAAGGTTCCAGGAGGAACCATCTTTTGAGAGGGGGGCAATGTTACGTAAAAATATGAGTCATAGTTTTAACCTGTAAACATGTTTTTATTCACTAATATGTTTTAGATTATACGAGACCTTTCGACCATAAACCCCAAGTAATAAAAAAAACTGGTTCCATTCGAATCTTCCGGAATTAGGCCTGTCCATTCGAGGCGAAACCAGGTCAATTGAGGTCAACATCCATGCAGTTCTAGAGCAGCTGTTTTCGTATAAATATGAGGGAACTTTTATTTTGAAAACAGTTAATAAAGAAGATTCGCGCTCGCGATATTGTTGTTACGCTCGCCTACTAATAAATTATGTATGTTTAGTGATAAATAAACTAATATCAGTTATTGTGCTTTTTAATAAATTAAGATAAGAACCTTTTGATAAAGACATTATAAATTAAAGACATAACAATTAATAAATTCACAACATAACTTTGTCTGCCTCAGAAACTGAGGAACTCTTAGGCAAGGAAAATATTGAAGGACATGCTGCAGATAGAGAATTAATAGCTAAAAAAATTAACAAGAGGCAATATTCATTTAATTTTTCATTTGCAATATTATATCCTTGAATAAGCAATTTTTCTTTCATTAAATCTTTTTATTTTTAGGAAGCATTATGTGGGGGATTTTTCCATGTCGGACTTAGACTACTCAAGAAAAAGAAAAAGATACATGGAATCAGTGGACATGTATATAGCAAAAAAAAAAAACAAATTGACACTCTACGAAAATCTACTAAAAGATGGAAACGACGAGCAACAACATTAAATGCATTAGTGAAATAATTAAAAGAAAAACTGTATGTTACAGAAAATGCTGAATCTGTGTTATTGGTAAGTTTTCTTTCACATATTCCATAAAGAACGAAATTAAATTATTATTATATTCTTTTATTTTTGTATTTTTTATTGTTTTAGGCCTCTTTACCAGAATCAGCCAAAGCATTGTTTCAACGATTTTTAAAGGGTGCCACATGTGCCAAATATTCTCCAGAATTAAGGTCATTTGCACTGGCTTTAAATTTGTATTCAGCAAAAGTTTACGATTTTGTAAGAAGAGCTTTTAATAATTCGTTACCACACTTATCAACCATAAAAAATGGTACCAAACTGTTGATGGCGCACCCGGATTTTTCAAAGAACCTTTAAATGCTTTGAAAAACAAAGTTGAAGAAGCAGGGAAGCAAAATAAAACACTTGTGTGTAATTTAGTGCTGGGCAAAATGTCTATTCGTAAGCAAGTAAAATGGGATGGGAAAAAATTTATTGGCTCTGTAGATTTTGGTACAGATATAGAATCTGATAATATACCAGAAGCAAAAGAGGCACTGGTGTTTATGTTCGTAGCCTTAAATGACACTTTTAAAGTGCCACTTGCATATTTTTTAATTGAGTTTTTGTGGATCAAAAAAAGCATCCTTAGTCAATCTTTGCTTAAATTTTATTTATGATTCAGGCATAAAAGTCTATTCATTAACTTTTGATGATGCTGCCAACAATTTAATGATGGCCAATGCATTGATTTGATTTAACTCCTATTTATACCTTCCTATAAAGAGGATGGTAAACGAATTTTCAAAATTATATTTGGGTTGCATTGCATCTGGTACTATTTCCAAATCTAGGTAATTTTTAATTATCTCTCCAGATTTGATCCAGGTATCCTTTTGCCCTGCTTCCTGACGTCTTATCCGCTTTCTGTATGCTCCTATCTTCACATCCTTCTCCATCCATATATGTATTGAAGAGAGATCAAGCATGACCTCCACGAGGCGGTTAGGGTAGTCAACATTGCTCGTGTTATGATTAAGCATGCTTGTCGTTGAAGCTTATTCAGCTTCTATTAAGTGGTCTTTTGTTGTTATTTAAACTACCATATAAGTGCGCCATACGTAATCATAGATCTGACTAGTTATATATAGCCAGTACATCGGTTTGGGTTTCAAACCCCAAATTTTCCCACATACTCTTCGACATGTAGAAAGGGAAACCTTTGCTTTGTTGGTTATTCTTTCCAACTGGGCGTTAAATGTAAGCTGCTTATCTAATATTACTCCTAGATGTTTTACTAAGATTTATAGAGAATTTTTCCATGTCATACTACCTACTAAGGATATTTAATGTTGTTTGGAGTGTGCTGGAAAGAAAATTACCATATTTTCCTCTAACCATAATTACTACATCATCCCTATAGGCATGTACTTCTTCCCCCGTATTTGTCAAGAAATGACATCAAGTGATCCACCAGGAGTGACCAGAGGAGGGGGGGGGGAACACTCCCCCCTGTGGACACCCTTAGCAGTCTTGGCCAAAATCTCTCTTTGCACCTTTGTGACAATCTTCTATTCACTCAACAATATATTTTCCAGCATTGCTTTGATCCAGTTACACATAGTAACACGCATTGATAGTGGATCTTTTTGATAGGGCATTATTTAATGTGCCTTCTAAATATTCTCTCCATTATTAATTGAGTGACTGATTTTCTTAACTACTTTGTCCACTGCTGTTTCTGTTGATTTCCTTCTTTATATGCATGCTGGTTGCCATTGAGAGAATCATCCCTCAAAGGTCTTTCCTTAATATGTCTATCAAGAATTTGTTCTGTTGCCTTCAACAAAAATGATGTAAGACATTATCTTGTCCTATTTTGTCTATTCACACCACCATTACAATTATAGAAGTCTTTGGTATACAGTAAAACCTCCGTTAACCGAAATATTTGGGGGGAGACCGTTTCGGATAACAAGAATTTCGGTTAAAAATAAAATTGTTTTTTATAGTATTCATGATCAAAATATTAGTATTAAAAAATACTAGCTGATTTCGTAATGTTTTCTAATAAGGAAATACAGAATAAAGTAATAAAATTAAGGAAAATGAACAAATTTAACATGCTTTTTTAAAGAAATCTATTTTCTTTTGCGTTTTTGTTTGACAACGATGTTTTGCAGCTATATCTCTTCATAGTTCATTTGCAGAACGTCATGAGTTTGCCTTATTCGATTGTTCGACGAAACGTAAAGCAATCTGAAAAGGACAAAACTTTATGCAAAGAAAAACAAAAATTAAGAACCTAGTCGGGTCCCTAACTAATTAGGCCTACTGTATAAAGTTCTTACCTCTACGGCATTGAAAACCATTGAAGGCAGCGCGAGTGGGCGGTCTCGTGCTGCCTGTTGTCTGTTGGGTCGTCATCTTCGTCGTCTGATACGCTCAGGTTGTCTGAATGAAGAACCATATCAATGATGTCGATGTCCTGGTCGATGAATTCACTTTCTGAGTCATCGACTGCTAACCACTCACGTATCTCTTCTTGGTTAATTTCTTCACATCCCGGCAAAATTTTTTATAAAAGTTTTAATTTTTTTCTGTCGTTTCTTTACCATTTTCTTCTTCAGGATCGTCAATCAAAATCCTATAAAAAAGTTTGTTCCAGCATTTGAAGATTTCATGTTCGAACCATTCTGAAAATAAAGTGGTCGACATCCATGAGCTTTTTGGGCCCCTATAAAAAGCTGGAAGTGCTTTTTCGTAAATATCTTTTAGAGCTCTTGGTTTTTTTGATTTCCCAACACACATAGGCATCAATCGGTTAGTGAAATTAATGGAATTGTTTACGTTTTGCGATAAAAATTTACTTTTTATTGACGAAATTATTGAAACTCAGCCGTTTCGGTTAAACCAGGTTTCGGTTAAAAAGGTTTCTGTTTAGGGAGATTTTACTGTACAACTTATTTATAACATATTGTATCTTTATATACAACATATTGTATGTCTTAGAAAATAATTGAAACTATATTTATTACGTTGTGTGCATTAATGCATTAATTAAATTACTAATTATGTTGCAAAATGTTTTATGATTTATTTCTTTTGTAAAGATTTTGATAAAAATTTATAATTGATTTGATGTTTTTTTTGTTTGTTTTTAATTCATTACAACAAAACACGAAATTAGAATTCAAAAGTTTGTTATTTGTTTGCACTCAAGTGACCTACTGATCTCCTTCCTAATTCCTTAATATAAACTTCAAAAGTTGCTACATAAGGACATTATTGCACAGTGACAGTGAAACAGTAAAACAGTGAAAAGCACCAGGAACTGATAAAAAATTAAGAAGACAATTTGATGAACTGGATTCTTAAACTAATAAAAAATACAGGATACTCCGAAAGTATACTGATGTAGTGGAGAAAGGGTCATCTAATAACGATATTAAAAAGGACACCGAAGGATATCAGTAACTACAGAGGAATCATGTTACTAAACACCACATACAAAATATTTTCAAGCGTATTGGGAAATAGATAAATTACCGAAAATACACTAGAGCAGGATCCGCCAGGCTTCAAAAAAAGAAAATCAACCATAGATGCCAACACAGCTAATTGAAAAGTGATATGAACGTGATATAAATTTTCACTTACTATTTATAGACTTTTAGCAATCTTTCGACTCTCTAAATAGACTCGCAATTCTTAATAGAAATTCAAACCTGATTAGATTTATTTATCAAAATTTCGTTTACACTAAATAATAATCAATAGTCCTACAATTTAAAAAATGAGAATTTTTAATCTTTAGGCTAAACTTCAATATTTCCTGTTGGTAAAATGATTAAAATTCAGGTAATGTACTTTACAAACATTATAAAAATAATTTTTTCTCTTATAGACGAGAACAAAAAAAATCATAAATATTAAATTTTAATTAAAAAAATAATTATTGTCATTAAAATATAAATGAGCACGCCGCTGTTCTGGTAAACATACCTTCAACCTTGAGCGGAGATCTTTAGGACACCCGAGTATATAGCGAGAATACGGGACTGCTTAGTCTATATATTATACGTCATTGGTTACAACCAACCTAAATGATTTAAATAAATAAAGAATTTGGAGACAAATGCTTTAGGCTAGAAGTAGCAGTAAAATTACGGCGGCAGAACAGCAGTAAAATCATGGCTCCACGAGCGACAGTTTACAGTGCGCATATCGCCGCGTTTTGGTCTTGTATTGGCTCCATGAGCGTTAATATGACGCGAATTTTTTTTTTACACAACAAATTAAAAGAATATCCTGACAAGTTTTTTGAATATTACAGGATGTCAGTGCCTTCTTTTAATTTTTTATTATGTGAAATAGAAGATGTCATAAGAAAACAGGATACATCAATGCGTGATAGCCTAAGCCCAGAAGAAAAATTAGCAATTACCTACCTTAAAGTAAGATTTAATATTAAAATTACTCAAATTACATTCAAATTAATTATTCAAATTACATATTTTATAATCATATACATGTATCTACCTAAAAATAAAAAAAAAACAAAATATTTAACTATTTAACTTTCATTAGAATAAAAAGGGGTCGCCACCACTTCTTACCTCTGCGTATTCTGTAATTAGCTACTGAATTATCAAGTAGATCGACGGCTCTCATATGTCGATTATATTCATTTATCATATTGGGTTAATGTAATGAATCTTCCTTTTCCAATATCTAACTTGCTTTTTTATGTTACAATAATTTAAAAAATTCTGATGCGACATAAAATCTGCTTTGTTGCATTTTTTTATTTATAAATTTTACGCCAAGTTATCGAGAAAGAAACATTAGTACTGAAGGATAATAAAATTTTACTATAAACAATAATTATTAAAATTTTATTTATATGACATGATTAGACAACCACTTATATAGAAATGAATCACCAGTTCGAAGAAGGAAATCCAAAAAATAGATTTTTGGGAAATCAATAAAAACTGTTTATTCTCTATATTCAACTTTTTCTTGTTTAACAATGGCATCTATTATAAAGTACAGTTTGATACGGTTAATTGGGATTGAAAAAAAAACCATCTATTGATTTTTGTTATCTAGAATACCGATAAAGAAAATATTGGATTTATTTCTTTCTTAGAACTTATAATTTTTTGTTATGATTTAAGACACAAAATCGTATGAAAAAACTTTAAAGTTATTTATAAAAACAAAGAAACAACTTAACAAACACAGAGAAATAAACAAACAAGAACAAAAATATTCGATTAAATGGCAATTACCGCTACAAGCGACAAATTACTGCTAGTGGAGCCACAAACGCGCTGCAATTTACTGTTAAAAAATAGGTCCGGATCTATTCGAACGCGACACGACCTTGACGACGCTCCTCGGTCTCGAAACGAAGCGACAATCTACAGCGCGTGTAGCCACTCAGTATCACTGCTGTTGTTTTCATTTATCAAGCTACATTTTACTGCTTTTTCTAGCGACAATCTATCGCTCGTGGAGCCATAGCCTTAGGTCGATAAGTACTTGAAGGCCCTCATATGCATTTGGAGGTTTAAAACAATAAATTATTATTCACTGTGTAAGAAAACTGATAATAATAAAATATGGTTGGTAGTGACGATGGTCCCATTCCAACGAAAATTATATTTAAATCCAATAAATAAAATTAGTAAACTAAGTTTTCATTTAAATACATCTAGTTTCGTGAAAGTAGGGTAAGAAAGTAATAAATACTATTTGATATAAAAATTTGTATAAAAACTGAGGTTAAAGAATTTAGTTAACAAAACAAAAAAAAATGTATAATCTGTTATGTGTGAAGCACCTCACTTAGGTATATGAAGGAGAACATAAATTAGAGATACGTATCTGTACTCCACTCCAGATAATAATTACTTCTGATTCAATTCCAAGCATCGGTTTATAGACTTGCTGGCTTATAAGAAGGTAGAGGTCTGTAGGAACATATACATATCACAGTAGATTTCCTTCCGTGGTCATCGGAATATTACTTCTCGAATATTTTATTCTCATAAACTTTACCTTATTTAAAAGCTTGGTTTTAGTTTTAATTTTGCTAGGTACGGCTAAAAAAGAGATTATCATTAAGAATCTAGAAGGTTTTTTCCTAGATGTGAGGTGAAAAAGACCAGTTTTCAACGATAACCGAACTGTGATCTTCCACGTACCTATATGGTAAAGTCACCTAGTAAAATGAAATCAAAACTATTACTCTAGTAATAAGTAATAAGTTTTAAGTAAAATTAGCTTTGCTAGATTTGGATTATTATCATATCAAAATAATTTAGTTTATTATAGTATATGCGATTCCTTCATCTTTAAAGAATTGAACAAATAAAATCACTCCTCAGACGTTCCTTTATTAAATTATTTTCAGCTATTCAGCTTGCATTCCAATTTATTATTTTAAAAATTCATCCTTATTAATTTTCCCATTGTTATAAATATATCGTCTGCCGGTTTCCTAATTTATGTATATTGGTATTCAAATTCGATCTTATTGAAGTCATCAATAACTAGCACTGGCTTTCTGAACGAAAATTTTGTGCTCGTTTTTAAAAAAGGCTTTTTATTCGACACCGTAATTACTATGATCGGAAATGGCTACTGTTAAAGGTACAGTCCCCCTCTACTCGAACTTCTTCTTCGGAAAATTATTTCGACCAAAACTTGAACGAAGTTTATTCTTGAAAGGATTAGTACGTTATTACGGGTTAGGACGTACAACCACTTCACAAGGTTAAAGGTAGGACTAGTACAGCGATTAACTAATCTGACCTTTATTAAAATAAATAACTTTAATTTAGTTAAAAGTGGATAGATATACACCTTATGAGACGTATATTACATGTAACCCCAAATTAGTATCAATGTAAACTAAAGGTACCGGTAACAAAAGAAGGGTACATACAGTGGCGTAACAAACTCCGTCAAGAGCCCCCCGCAAAATTATAAATGGGGCCCCCTTTAAAAAATTACTAAATGCGACTTGTGTAACAAAAACTTATAATTATGTGTTAGTGTATTGATGCACTGTTTGTAACAACTAACATTTTTCATCTTTATTGGTATAGAATAAAATAGAACAAAAATTAATAAATGATTACATTATTACACAATATTATTCTATGAGATGAACAACTTTCTTCGTGCACTACTATCAGCGAATAGATCTACAATTTTATTAATATCTATCTGATGGGCAACCTTATTTTCGATACTTATAAGCGATAGAGAAAATAACCGTGCTTCTGACATGGTACTACGTAGATATGATTTTATTAATTTAAGTTTAGAAAAAGATCTCTTTAAACTAGCGGTCGTGACGGGTAAAGTTAAAAATAAGATGTACGCATGACACACTTCTGGTATGCAAGCACTAGTGCAATGAAAATTTATGAGAATAATTTTGGCTGCATCGTAAATAGAGTTTGCCGATTCCAACTGTGTCCTTATTGATTTTCTAACAAATTGCAGTTGCTCAAAAAACTCATTACTTAAATCTGATGGATACGCAGCAACTAATTTACTGGCTTCGGCAAAAAAATTTGGATCCAATTTGAAAAGATATCCACTTCTAGGATCTAAAACTTTAAAATCGTCGTTTACTTTGTACATACTTAAAAACCTAGCTTGAATTTGTTGAATGACTACATCCAGATTTCCGAAAAGCACGCCTATTCTGTATCTTTCTTTAGGGTTTGAGATGCGTTGATCTTGTAATAATTCATCAAAATGCTTCTTAACTTTACCAAACCTTTTGATTTTAAAAGTACAGGGCAAGCCACAATTAGTAGCAAAATCTTTGGATTCTTGTAAAAATGACGTATAGTTTTGCCTTAGATTTGATAAAAATTCTTTGCAGTCATCTAAAAGTACTGTTGCGCGTGAGAGATCCATATTTTTGAAATGCAAAGGAGTGACAGCTAAATTTATAGATTCCAATACTTTATTTTGTAAAATAGTCAGAAAGACAAATTTAAAATGTTCCATTTTACTTTTTAAATTATTAGCTGTTATTCTCTCCTCGCGATCTGTGGTAGTTAATATCATTTTAGACAGTGTTTTTAAAATTGTTATGTAGTTCTGCTTTACACCAAGCACAGTTTGAAATCTGGATGACTACCTAGTCACCGATAACGTTTTTAGAGTAAGCGATTTTGGTTGGAAATTTTTCTGCATTGTTAGCAAATGATCCCATCTTTTAATACTTTTGCCGAAAAAATTATAAATACTTTGTATGGTATCGAAATAATCGCGGACTTCTAATATATTAGTGCTTGCGTCCTGCAACACCAAATTTAAATTATGAGATGCACAATGGATGTATGCAGCTTCGGGTTGGACGGCTTTAATTTTCTTTTGCACTCCGGAGTAATGGCCACTCATATCTGCTGCACCGTCATAACCCTGTCCGCGACACTTTGCAACTGATATACTATGTTCTTTTAAGAAAGATAAAATTAAATTTGAAATATCTTCTCCAGTTTGGCTATGTATATCACAAAAAAACTTGAGAATGATTTATTAATTTTGATATTACTTGGAACATCAGTAATTGGAACTCTTTCAATCGAAACGTACCTAATTATGACTGATAATTGGTCTGTTTTAGAAATGTCCTGTGTTTTATCTAATAATATAGAAAAAAATAAGCTATTTTGAATATTAATTATAAGAGAATCTCTAATTGAATTTCCTAATAAAGTTAATAATTAATTTTGATTTTCGGACTTGAATATCTTGTTTGATATTTCGGTTTTTGTATTAATTCGTCTAAGAAATTGTCGTATTTAGCCAATATATTAACTTTTCCTAGAAAATTGCTACTATTTGCATCACTAACTATTTCCCCATGTCCTCTAAATGGTATATTCATAAGCGCTAAATTTAAAATTACCTATATCTACTATCCTAATTAAAATGTTTATCCAAAAAGATTTTTTTCTTTTAAATTCACTCTCCGTACAATACTCTAAAGATTTGTTATATTTGTTCATGTCATAAGCAACCGAGGTGTGGAGGTGAATTAAAGATTTTTCATGAACCTTAATTTTTCACTCCTTTAATCTATGCTGAATTATATGACTGTGATGTTCTATTGGCACAAAGCCAGTAAGGCTCACAATATGCAACATCGGTTTGTTGCAAGTAGAACAACCAGTAACGCGGTAATTCAGTTTCAGCAGGAGATTTAAAACAATAAAAGTTTTTCGAAAAAGAACGGTTATTGGCGTCTTTTGGGAATGGCCCTTTAGGTTTAGATGGCCCCTGCTGTAGTATTTGTTTTTTTATAGCAAAATCTTCAATATTGTCATTATACAAGCCCTTATCGGAACAGTGATAAACTTAATGGGAACTAAAAGCATTTTTTTAATTATTAGTCTATCTACCTAAATAAAAAATGAAACGTTACCTGGAACTACAATAAGCGTAATTAATCTGCTCGACGTCCAATTCTACTTCTGGGTTGTCATTTTCATTTTGAGTAGGATTAGTAATTATTGTTTACACTAAGACCAACTGAATCTATTGATTCTTCACCGGCTTCACTGGGCTGCTGTTTTAATTCACCAGTTGGCACAAAAAATGAAGAATTTTTTGGTAATTTTTGTTTTTGTTCGGATTTTTGAGCACGTAGCTTTCGCTTTTCTGAACCACTTTTATATTCCCTTTTAGAACTCATTCTGTCTCCTGCAGATATATTACAATAAGAACGTTATTACATGTGTAAGTGTTATAATTTCCTTATCTTACCGTTTATCTGTTGAGAGATTGTCCAATGATAACATAAGTCATCAATAATTGATAAATAAGTGCGTACCAAATTGATGCAACTAAACCGTAAAACAACAGAAATAACACAAAATGCAAACAAACAAACAATGTAAGGATGTAATACTACTGCAAATATCGTATCGAAATACTAAACGTAAACATAAAACGCATTTCTAGATCTAGAAAAATATTGTTCTAAAATTCGCAAAATTGCAATTCTCAAACCTTTCAAATATTTCAATAGTCACGTACAAAGCATTATAGTTTATAGTCGTCATCATAAAAGGTAGGGACACCGGAAAGGATTAAGTTTATGTTTATTTATGGAAGTAGCAGATAGGAGAGGATAGTTGCCGAAATGCCGAATATGTCTATTTAAAAATTTGCATTTTTAAATTTAAACTTACAGGTTTTATGTTGATTAATGTTTTTAAGATTTCCAGGCACTGCTTAAAAAAGTTGCGTCTGCATGCGTAAAATAATATAAAATAACACATTTTTCCATATATTAGACGATAAGATGGGGCCCCTGATATATTGAGGCCCTCCCGCAAGCTTCATGCCGCGGGGGCATCATGAACTCTATTGATTAGATCAGTAACTTGGGTAATTAATGAGACACACAGAAAAATTAAACTTATATTACGCAAAATAAAACAGAAGCTTTAATTTGTCAAACCACCAAACAATATTGGCCTAAAGGGGCCAAGTTCAAAAAAATAAGTTAAAATGACAATTCGTAAACAAAAGTTATTAATATAAAATAATTCTAATTCTTGGGCAGGTTATCAAACAATTGTTTTGCTTCATCACCACAGAATCGTTTTAAATCTTGTAAGCATTTAAATTTTTTAGTCGAGATTGGTATCAAATCTAAACATAATGTTGTTTAATAATAGTATTTCAAGATATTAATATTTTTGAAGTTATACTTCTATACGCGCGCTCCACGTTGGAAATTTGTATGGGAGTGAATCTGTGAAACCATTACATATGTAAGATAATGAGTAAGAGAGAGACAGAAGATATATTTTCTCTCTCTTCCTCTCTCGAATATAAAAATGTTCCTTTAGTATATATAATTTAATATTATACATATTATATAAAGATATATATACATATAATATACATATAATAAAATATTTATTAATAATTTTATTTATGTGACATGTTTTGTATTATTTATTAAATAGTAGTAGTCAGTATCCCCGCCCGTCACGCGGGAGACCGGGGTTCGATTCCCAGTCGGGGAGGACTTTTTTATTAATGTTATTACATTATTGTCATTTTTAAATACTTATGGATATTGCATTTTAATTTGTATTGTATTATTATATATGGAATTATGTTGCACTGTATTGTAGTGTATTTTTTTATGTATATTATTGTCATTTTTAAATACTTATGAATATTGCAGTTTAATTTGTATTGTATTATTATATTAATAACAAAATAAACAATGAATTTTACTGCAGAGTATGTGTAAAAAAATTTTGCATTCAGCTGACTCTTATAGTAAACATCGTTTGTTGTTATGTTTAAGACACTGAGATTTTTTCCAAAGTCGAGACAAATAGCTTCGTGAGTCATAGATGTTCGAATTTTCTTCTTCGCAGCCTTTTTTCTACTGTAAAATACCTAAGCCTTTCTTCTGTGTACATCATTTTGTATCGTAAGCTGGCGTATTTCCTTTTGCAAGCGTTCATTTTGAGCAAATTCGAAATTGTTTAAAACATCAGACTGAAGAGATTTTATTTTTATAAGAAACTCATCACAGAAGCTACATGTATCGGTTCTGGGATATCCAAGGGCTATGTTAAATTTTGTATTAGATACTGTTTTGTAAGACTTGTAAGATATGTTTATAGAAGGGTTCAACTCGCAAAACATTTTGAACATCTTTTTTATGTTTAAGTTTTCAGGTAAGTATAATTTTTTACTATCATTAACACTGTAGTGGCTTTTCCTGCCTTTAAATAACTTTATATGTTCGCATATTGCTGCAATAACGTGGGATTCCAATTTTCTAGGATGGTTTTTATTTTCTCCCGTTTTATCTTTAGGAGCGACTCCGGTCATTTTTAGTGAATTTTGTATTATCTCTAATTTTTTCTTCTTATTCCATGAATAGACATAAAAGCTTGTCTACAAATAGTTATTTCTTTTAAGCTATTATCCGTGGTAAAACGTACTCTGTAAGAATATGCAGCACTTCTCAAATTGGCTTCGTTTTCATCTTTCCTATGCCTTCTTCGGCAAATAGGAAGTACTGTAATCAATCCACATAAATATGAGTTCTGCTCATTAATAGAAGTCATTGTGTTAAAATTCTTGAGTACAGTTTTTCTTGCTTCTTGAGGTACATTTTGAAAACATTGTTTAAGACAATTACAGGTAGCACCTAGCTCGTGACTCTGCAGTCTAATTGTTTTCATGACATCTCTCATTCATCCGTGCTTCTTTATATTTTTTGATTCATTATGTCTAGGCACTACTTTATTCTCATTTCCACTACTATTGTTTTCTGTATTTATTGTTATTTACATTTAAATCACTTAAAACACAATGAAAACACTAGCAACACCGACGAACCTAACTCTAAACTGCACGTAATAGATCAACGTCTATCTGCTGTTTATATGGACTTTACCCTTTTAGGACCTGCCTGATGAGGACTTGCCCCCTATTGGCGGTGTATGCTTAAATTAGAATTAGCATTTCACGGGAACTAAATGCTTTTAAGACGTGTAACAAGCCGCTGGCCACTTCTACGTTAAAATTGCTACAAGATGGCACCACTAGATCTATTTATGAAAAATTGCGACTTGTCCCATTTTGGACCTGTACCCTTCAATCTTTTAAAGATAATCCTGACTAAAACAAAGTATCCACTCATCTATACAGAAAACCATTAAATTTAGTCTTACATAATAATATATTCACTATCGATTTGAATATTAGCATCTATGTAAATCTAAAGATAACAGAAAATTTATTGTTGACATATTCAACCCAGGTTAACCATATTTTCCAAACAATTTAAAACATGTTAATAAAGATAATTGACTGTAAGGTAAGAACTCTCTTAGATAAGATAAGGTAAGATAAAATGAAATACGATAAACTGAGCTAAATACATATCCAAAATAAATATTGGACTACGTAGTTAATGAATTAGCAGCAAAACAACTAACAGTTCCACAAAACAGCCATTATCGTATCCATCCAAATATGGTTCTGTCAATATAATTTATAATCCAATTTCGAATTACCTTAACATGAGTACAGGTAATAATCATCGAAAGGTTATAACGTTAAGAAAACCTAACTTAATATATGTATTCAATACATATGTAGCCTAAGGCTACAGCAGATTTCAGTAGGTTTTATACCACAACTGCGATAAGCAGTGTATATGGATGCTAACATACGTCAAAGCATCAACGCTTGCTAAGCCTAAATAATCTAAAGTAATATCTCAACCAAAATTTCTCAAAGATAAAACTAAAATTTTATATTCATCTGAAACTGTATATTTATAAATCAGTCCCTAAAATTAACGAAAAAAAAAAGAATTTCTACTGGACTACTATAGTAAACCAAAGCATAAAGAAAAGCAAACAAATTCATTAGGGAATTCACTAAACATTAGCAAATAAAGGTATTCTCATAAATATTAATACAACAACCATCAACGAAATTAATATTAAAGATATTGAGTTATCGTCCTGATTAAAAAAACATGGTGTAAATAGATTAAGACTTAATCAATACTTCAGAACTAAAGATGGCCAACAAACACATTCCAAACGTAGTGACTCTAAGTGAACGCACGTACATCACAAAATATAGCACGAATTAAGAAATTAGTCGAACAGCCTGGCCAATAATTTGATCGACGAATTCGAACCCACGTATTCTGTTTATACACAGAATTATATACCCACATACAAACAAAAATCACTCATGGAGATAAAAAGGACAATATTTAAAAGCAATGTGTCTGTAACAATCTAATATTTTTGGGAAATATTATAATGGAATACCCTATATGATGCATCTACTACACCAGACAAATGTTATGGCATTCACTGTACAAATGCAGAGTTCATAATATATATGTGGACTTAACTATTCATAATAAAACAAAATGGTATAATCAAGAATAAAGGTAAGTAATAATTATCAGATAGTAAAACTAGGTAAAGAGTTTTTTTAAGAAACTAGCAAGTCGCAAACCGTAATCAGAAAATGCTTTGAAAATTTATGCAGAACACAAATTAATATTCATTATCTGAGGTCAAGGACTTAGAATCCACATTCTGTTGGCTGGCAGGATATCTTTGACATGAAAACGACCAATACGTTTATTAGACGAATTGTCTGTTAGTTCATAGACAAGAGGCAATATAACTTTCAAAACGGTACATGGAATATAGTTCTGATAAAATTTAGCCGCTACTGCATCATTTTTGACTGATTTCATAAAATTTCTTTTCAGGACTCTGTCTCCAGGAGAAAAACGTAACGGTCTTTTTCTTAAATTATAATAGGTTTGGGGACGAAAATAGGATTTCAATCTTTTCTGAATATTAGCACAGATATGGGGTAGGTTTTGGAGATCCTCTAGTTGCTGAAGTTTATCTGAAACCTGTGGTAAGGTAGTTGTATTATTAGAGATTAAACCAAAATAATCGCCTGAGAGAGGAATGTTTCGACCAAAGTTAAGATACGCGGGAGAACATTCAGTGACCTCATTCAGAGAGTAGAAATCCTTATGGTTTGTGCAAGGAAAATAAATATATTGATCTCACGACCTGTAGTCATCAAATGTATAAGACCTTAAAGCAGTAACGATAGTACGATTTACTCTTTCAAAGTAATTCGATTGAAAGTGATACGCGGCGTTAATAAAAATCTTCTGCACCTTATATTTGGAGATAAGAGTCTTGAAAGCATTAGATATAAATTGAGGTCCATTGTCGCAATACTTGTTTCTACTAATACTTAACAATTGCTGAAACTGTGGCTTTCCGAAGAGAACAATCCAAGAGAAATTTGGTGAGGCAGTCTACTTCTACAAGAAAATAGGTTATTTCCCATATAACTGCGAGGATAAGGATCAATTAAATTAAGAGAAATGAT
This sequence comes from Diabrotica undecimpunctata, assembly GCF_040954645.1. Classification (NCBI taxonomy): domain Eukaryota; kingdom Metazoa; phylum Arthropoda; class Insecta; order Coleoptera; family Chrysomelidae; genus Diabrotica; species Diabrotica undecimpunctata. The sequence goes on along the minus strand of NC_092807.1, from coordinate 89,922,644 downwards.
CTGCCAAGAGAAACTAATATTTCTAAAGAAACCCATCAGACCAGCTTTTGGTAAGTTAATTGGTATACAAGTAGCACAAACTATGCATTTAGAGATATACCTTTTAATATATTTTCGCATGCTGTCCAATAGTATAACTCAGCAATACGGTGATACATTTTATAGAAACCAAATTGATCAGCAGTATCTTCACCATGCACTGTCCAGAAATGCTAAACAAGATTGGCCTAATAATTCGATTATGTCGTTATGTTTTCTGACTAAAGAATTTAAATCTAAAATTATTTTATCAACCACTAATTATAAGGTTGCCAGAACATTTAGCTATAGGTAGACAGGTATTTCCTTTCTTAATTTTTCTTGAAGAACAAAGTAAAGGTAACGAAATGAATGCCGAGTTAAAATTTTGTTCGGAACAAAGAGATGGAAGATACTGTGGAATATACGCTCTCGTTATCTAAATCCGCAGTAAAGGATAGCTGCTTCAGAGAGTTTAATCTTGAAGTAAATTGTTGTTGGAAGTTGTCTTTTTGGACAAAAGACTTTTTCCTTATTGACTGCAAGAAGCTAAGACTGCTAGACACATTCTGTTGCATAACGGAAAATGCAACACTAGATCGAGAAATTGTCCACAGGATACAGGTTCGTTGGTTTAACTGAAAGCGAATAAGCGGGGTACTTGGTGATCGAAAAATCGGAGAAAGGCTAAAAGAAAAGATATACAAGGGTATGATAAGACCTGCGTTGGTTTACGGGGGTTAACTGTGGCCTGTAAAGAAGATTCAGGAAAAGAACATAAAGGTAGCTGAAATGTTACGGTGGATGTTGGGTAAGACCAGAAGAGTTAGGATCAGAAAAAAGTTAATTACGGAAAGAACCGGGTGACTAAAGTCTCAAAAAATATTCAAGAACAAAGACTGCAATGGTTTGGTCATGTCAGACGTAGAGATGAAAACTATGTCTGACGATGGATAGAGCTCTTAGAAGTTGATGGAAGAAAAGGTAGAGGAAAACCAAAAAGAATATAGAAAGACTGTGTGGCAGAGGACTTGTTAGAGAAAGGTTTAGGTTAAGAAGGCCCGATGGGCAGAAATTGGCGGCTACGAAGAGTAAGGAACAGCGACCGCTGAAAAGGAATAAGCCGAGATAGAAGAAGAAGAAAACAGCAGGTATTTGTATTTATGGTTGCCTACTTATAATTCAAATATTCACTTACGTCATTCCATCTCAATAATTATTATACAATTTTCAAACATAATATTTTAAGTTACATTACACACTAGCCCCACATTACAATATACCCCTTTCTTACTTTTATTTAGTAGGTTTCTATATCCTGCTCTGTATAAACACAAGACAGTTCAGCCCTTTGCCTTTGTTAATTATTAACTTAACATGACACATGCATCTTCAACGTAATTTTCAGGTTCCATATATTAATTTATAACATAAAGGGTCTTATCAATATTACATTTATCCGTGTTCCATTAGGCACATGTAGCGATGCTTGCCTACTTAAGATTCAAATATTTTTAAAAGTCTTTTCACACATATAATATTGTTTTACAATGATTTAACATAATGTTTAGAGTATACCACACTTTAACCGCAACATATTGATATTTGCTACTGTTACAAGTAACAAGAAATAAAAAAAAATTAAATTTTTAACATATTGTTACGACTGTTTCGTGACATTTATTTCATATAGAAAAAGTCCCTAGACAAAAAAGAAGAGTAGTTCTAGATCATTCACGATGACATCGAAAATTCCTAATATTTCTAGTGACGTTTGGAACACTAGAAAATATATAATTATATAAACGTAATATGTTGTTGATAGTTGGAGAACAGTTATATTTTGAGGTTTGAAGTTAATAGTCGTCATTAAGTTATGGTAACCAAGTACTGTAATATTTTTGGTGTTAAATAAAGTTATTTTCACAAGATGTGTAACAATATCCATTTAACTCATTGTTGACTGGTGTCACATTAAGACACATACTAAAAGTTACATTGACTGCTTTGTTTATACATATGTACATCATCATCAAAAATTTAGTGGCTTGACTCACGTATACCTGGTAAGTATTTAACCACAATGTTTTTTCAATCTTAGTCAAAATTTAACCTCTACGTTTGCAAGAGATGGAGTAACAATCTTTCATAGAAGCGATAACCAATCAATGAATCTTTTTTGGGCGTCCGTTAAATCTATGATCTAAGCCAGTTCTTTGGGAGGGTGATACATATTTAGTTCGTTATAGTGTTAAGGATAAGGTGGAAGGTCAATAATATATGAACTGACATGGCAGTCCTTACAGTAATTCACCATGAAGTTTGTTCTTTCAGGTCCTCCTCTATATACTTAAATGCTATGGTTGCTATACGACCGATTTTTATATTCTTGAATTTAATATTCGTTAATGACTTCTAAATTGGACGGTACATGTTTCTGTTATATTCATTTTATTTATCGCTGTAAAGGCAAAAGTTTGTCGTCTATCTAAATCATTTTTAATCTCACTAACAAATTTACTTAAGGTGTGATGATAATGAAAAAACAATGGTTCCTTTTAATTATTAAAAAAAACCTTTAATATTTAATTTCAAGAAATTCTTTTTGTCAGTGTAAAAGATGAAAGAAATCCATAAAACAATAAAGGTTTATTAATGAAAAAATCTTGTCGAACACTCAAGAATTCATTGAATACCGATAAAAAAAACAGATTGTTGAAAATGTCAGCAAACGTGCATTAGCATTAACACAAAACCGAGCAAATAAAATCAATTAAGTAGATAGCACTTGAGATTGCGAAAAGGGGGCCAATATAAGACGTCCTGTGATTCCTGCATTATCCCTTTCTAGATTAGATGCTCGACCGAAACGGCGGTTTGCTTCTTTTTTATTTTTCTTTAGGCAATTTCACATGTATTAGGCTGATGTAACTTTTCAAATTGACCCGGCTTTCTGTCTAACGTTTTCGAGACTGTGAAATAGAACACATAAATTTTCCTAGAAAGAAGGAGTTACGAACTGCTAGATTCTAGTACACCGCTTTAAGATTGTTTTATTGGAGTGCCGTAGCACAATTGAAATAAATGATCAATGCGGCAAGTTATTTATCTTATCGATGACGAATTTCTTCAGACTAATATTAAACTAGTGAGATTTTAGTAATATTTCATACGGAATTTTTAATATAAGTCATCATTGTTTGCTTTTATTAGAATGGGATCTCGGATTATACTAAAGTCGTTTCGCTATATTTACGCGGGTTTCGGATTAAAAATTTTATTGTAAGTACCCAGTTTTAATTACCTGCTCTTTCGGGAAATATCAGCTGGTCAAATGAAATGAAAAATAATCCATAACTTTTTTTAATTAAATAATAATGGAAAATCTTTTATATAATTGACAGTATAATAAGGAGAATTACTTCATTAATGGAGTCTAATGTGGCTAATATAAACCTAATAATAATTTTATATTACACTTCACACAGAAAATATGGTCTATGTATGTTTATGTCCATGGAGAGAATTTCTAATGAAAAATAAAAAAATTTAACTTGCCAACAAAAATGAAAATCAGTCATTATCATCAAAAATATCATAATCGTCATCATCATCACTGTCATCACCATCAATTGTTATTATGATTGGACTTATTTCGTTTATTTTATTTTCACGAGTCCACCAATCTTCTATTAGTTTCTCGCACTTGAATATACAGTTGCACCACACTTCTGGAGTTACAATTGAAAGTGAAAAATATGGTTGTCATAATATTGTTTTGCTATTCCCCATATATATATTCGATGGGATTAAACTGGCAATGATACGGTGGCAGACGTAAAACTTGATGACCGTAAGGTTTTTGGTTTTGCGTGGATATTTGCCAAGCGTAATAATTCTGATTTTAAATTATGTTGTGTAAATGGTATATGTTCCTTTGTCAACCATTCTTTAATTTTATTAACAGTTCAAGAATTCGTTTTACTTTTGTTTAATACTTCAGAATGGTAAGGTGCATTGTCTAAAATAATTACGCTGGGCTCACTTAAACCTGGGAGAAGTTTTTCATGTAACCATTTTACAAACATTTCTGTGTTCATATTATCGTGATAGTCACTTGATTTTGATTTAGATGAAAACATTAAATCAGCACCTTCTATAAAACTCGATTTCTCTCCTGCATGTAAAATTATGTGTCGCTTCCCTTCTCCATCAGTATGTTTGATAGACTTTACGTTATCATCTTGCCATATTCTCTTGGTTGCACCCCTAGAAAATATCCATGTTTCGTCTAAATATATAAAATTTGCCCTTTCTTCTTTTAATGTAAAATATTTTCTTAGAAAGTTAATTCTTTTATGCACAACAGAACTTCTTTAATAAAGGGCTTTTCTGTTATCCTCCTTTTGAAATTTAAAACCCAAATTATGTATCACTTGCCATAGACTTGTTCTGCCAATTTCGTCAAATTTTCTATCTTTTAATTCCGAGATAATTGTATTTAAGGTCACATGTTCCCTGTTGGCTCGCATTCGATAAATGGTATCACGAATTTCAAATTTTTTTTCATCTGGAATATCTTTCGTTTTCAATGATAGGCGAGTTTTTCGGTGATCTTCTTTTGGACGTTCATTATTGCGATTTTGTAATCCTCTTAGTTTGGTTTCACTAATTCCTAGAGCATCACATACGCGTTGTTGAATAGACATTACCGATTCTAAAGGACCGCCATTTTCTTTTTCATCCGTAAAATACTTATGTACACTACAAATTAGACTATCTACATCTAACACACGTCTAGGCATTTTTAAATATTTCCACCAAACATACAATGTCAACACTGGCAAAAAATCAATTCTACTGCAATATTGTAACAAATTTATACCTACCCTAATGTTATTTTAATGTATTTTAAAATATGACCATTAATGCAGTTTTTACCTAATTTTCTGGGAAGTCGTTTAGTGCAACTGGTTATCAATGAGTCATTAGCATAATTTTGTTAATCCGAAACCCCGTAAATATAGCGAACCGACTATAGGTCGTTTTTAGTGTAGCTTCCGACCAATAAGGTCGACAATTGACCAGTTCTTTCTCTTGCGCCAAATTTTAGAATAGAGTTGGGAATACAACAAAGATGTGAATATAATTTTTGTAGATTTTAAACAAGCCTATAACTCTGTAGACAGGGATGAACTGTCGAAATGGGAGTACCTAGAAACCTGGTAGGATTAGCCCAGATATTGTGTGGAGAATGTATGTGCACATATCAGAATTTGCAGCAGTATATCTGATGGGTTTCAAATCAAAGGCGATCTATTTTCTCCTTTGTTATTGAACTTTGCTTTAAAACACGCAGTTAGATTAGATTAAGTACAATCAGAATTGACAAATGGCTCTGCTGCCCAGAGAGCGAAAGCACTGTTAGCTTTTGCTTACGATGTCGATATAGTTGCATAATCCACCGTGGATGCGAAAGAAATTTTTATGCTTTTTGGAAGCGGGGCTATTGAAATATACCTTAACGGAGATAAGACCAAGTACATGGTATTTGACAAAAATTCAAGTCTATGAATTAGACAAAACATTTTAAAAATTCAAATACTTGAGAGTAGTGATAACAGCCGAAAATCGTTATGAAAAAATGTAGCAGTTAGAATCATGGGAGGAAATGAAGCATATTATTCCCCAGCGACGATACTTAAATCAAAATTACTCAGATAACTAAAACAACTGTATATAAAACTGTAATTTGCTCCAAAATAACACATAAAAGTGAGACACTGAACCACCGTAAAACGACAAAATTATTAGCCTTAGAACGGGAGATCCTCCGGACATTTTTTGGGTCTTGTAGAGATTATAAATTATTAGATTCTTGTGGGATATACCGGATAATGATGTGCAACGTATAGCCTCTCCTATTCAAATGTAAACCCCACGTGCCCATGTGATGATTTTGATTCTGATCATCCTGTGCATTCTGCTAGATAACAAACGAGGCTCTGACATGCGAGTGTTTGCCGGTATACGCAATCCCCCCCATTTACCGACCAATGGCTTCGGGCGGATGAGTTGGTAAGTGGCAAGACACTCTTTTGTCCTAGGTTAAGAAATGTCCTGGAGTTGTTAGAGACTCATAGAGTACCCTCAGGAAAATCACCTTTGAAATTGCAAACCGTTACTAATTATTGAGAGCAGAGGCCAAGATTCGGTAGGATGAGGAAAATATATTTATACCGCGAGGCCTCTCAGGTCTCAAACATACGGAAACCTCGTAAAAAACTGACAGAAAGAAGAAAATCTAATTTGAGAATATGCAGATGAAATGTCAAAAGTCTATTTGCGACTGGAAAAAGTAACAATTCAACTCAAGAAATAAAAAGAATAAAAAAATATCTACAGAAAATCAGCGAATTGAAATATCCAGAATCAGGAAGATGTAAAAAGGATGTTAGTGTATTATACTATTCCGGTAACAGCACAGAAGACCGGCATTACAAAAATGGTGTAGGTTTATAAGTAACATCAGGACTAAGTAACTGTGTGACCAACTTCGTACCAGTCAATATTTAACCATTCAAAACCAATGTACTTCAAATATATGCCCCGACTGCAGGAAAATATGACGACAAAGTCGAAGAGTTATATGATCAAATCATAGACAGCTTACAGAAACTTAATAAACATAAAAATTATCGAGTCGCCATATATTGGCGACTACAATGTAAAAATTGGGGCAGGTCGACGAGGTCAAACTGTTGATCCTTATGTTATTGAACAACCTAACGGTCAAGGACAGAGTTTGTATGAATTTTGTAAATATAACCACATCATCATTAAAAATGTTATGTATGGTTCTCGTGTACGCATATACTTGGCAACGTTGCACTTGGTAAACGGAACCCCAAGTGACAGCTGTGACATGACAACCAGACATGGACAACACACTTAGGTTAGGGACTCCATGTGATCAAGAATAACAATGTTAATTTATATATCCTTATAAAGCTTAATAAAACCTATCGTAAGTAGCTTTATGTTATAGTATGTCTCACAGTCCTAAAGAAAGCACATTACAGAAAACACCTGGTATAAACTACCCAAGGGACAACTATATACTTGGAAAGCTACATTTGATGATGGCAGCAACCCTGGTTCTAAAGAAACCAAATAGATTATATACTTGTAAGAAAGCTCTTTCAAAATGTCGCCAAAAAAGTCACTACATTTCCAGAAGCAAATATTGGATCGGATCACCAACCCTTTATTATTTATTATTATGTATTTGTGTGTAGATGTTTTTATTTTGTAGCAATTAATAAATATATTTGAAATAAAAACATCTTGCTTCATATTAACATATTAATATACATGAAATATATATTTAATTATTTCTGGGTGTGAGTAATTGGATCCTTGAGGGGAAAGGTCGTTTTCAGGATTACCTTAGTTTATTGAGCTTTTTGTATATCTGATATGTAAGTAATAATTTTGTTGTTTGTTGTAAGTATAATTTAATTTAAACATAATACCACTTTAATAATATACCATATACTAACTACTGACTGACTACATGGTGAAGTTTTCATCAGATTGGTTACATCTCTTCTTCTTTGTCAACCATTTTCCATCCACTCCTGAATGTAGGTCTCTCCCAATTGCTTCCATCTTTCTCTATCTTGCACCAATCTAATCCACTGTTTGCCTGCCACTGTTCTTATGTCATCTACCCATCTTTTTTGAGGTCTTTCCATGCTTCTTGTTGTCGTCCTTGGTCTCCATTCTAGAATTCTCCTTGTCCACCGTGTCCGTTGGTTACATCAAATGGCACTAATGTACCAATATAATATTTACTTTGACAAAATCACTCTCAATTAATGGTATAGGCTCTTGCTTAATTTACTGTTAGTTATTATCATTTTATTGTGTTTTAGTTTGTTATTGTTTGTTCTAAGTCTTGAAACCGGTATCCCAAAATTTATTCTACCATAAAATAATAAAAACTACTTCAGATTGTAAGTATTGACTAATTTCTCACATATTAGTATTATGGACTCAAATCAGCAACCTTTTCATCCTTTTGAAAAAAAGAAAAGTACCAACTCCATATTTTTGAATATCCTACACCTCCTCTTATTTCTTTCAGATTTGGACCATCTTAACCTTTACCACCCTCAAACAAGTCAAGTTTTTTTCCAATGTGGACAATGATAAAAATAAATTAGTAGATTCTTTAGTAATTCTTTTTTTTTTTTTATTTTATTCAAAATATTAATTGTTTAGAAGACGCAAAATCACTTGACATCAATATGTTAGCCAAATGTATTAATAATCTTCTAGGTAATAGTTTTTAAAAATAACTAATCTAAATACGTTTAAATCTAGACCCAACATAATACAATGGAATGCTTGATCAACCGTTGCTTACAAAAACAGCCTTCTTTACTTTTTAGTAACCAAAGATATTAACATAGCTTTAATAAGTGAAACCTGGTAAATTTTGTAAATGTAAAGAAGTAAATGCTAGCGTAAAAAAATTCCTGATATTAAAGACCAAACAAAGTTAGGTTAAATGGCGTTCAAAATTAAATAAACAAACTCCAGCTTGTCTTATTTGGAATCAAGCAAGAAAAATGAACAGGAAAACATTTAACTTTCCATTGCCTGTAAGTAACTCATGGTTAGTCGACTTTTTCGATAAGATTACTCCACCTCATATGATGCAGTCAAATATCGTATGATACATTTGCCAGATAACGCAAAAGAATTACTTGTTAGTATATGTAACCAGATTCAGTTAATTATTGAGGGCCAAATAGATTTTAAGAGTATTATAGTTGTTCGTTTTTCGCATGTTTGGTTAAATGCCAAACATGCAACCAATATGCAAGCCAAACAGAATATATTGCACATAGGAAAGGCTACAATGTGAAATGATCAGCAAATGCTGTTGACTTAACTTTCACATAACTGATTTTATTATCATCTGAATGAGATAAATTTAGTGAAGATTTCATGTCCTGTACCTAAAAATAGATTTTTTTGCTGTAAAATTTACCAAATACAATACTTTGTAACTTTCTTATAGTTGTCGTTACTCTAATGATATCATTTTTTAATTAAAAAAACATTTTATTATTTAAGTGTATTTGCTATATTTATTTCTATGGTAAATTTCTCGTTTTATCATCATCAGCTGTTTTGCATGTAGTGCTGAACATGAGTCTCCCGTAAATAATTTCATTCCATCCGATCTTGAGCAGCCTAAATCCAGGATGCGCTTGACGTCTGACCACCTTGTTGGGGGACGTCCTCGATTACGATATTTTACGCAATTCCGCGTTTAGAGCACCAAAAATACCGTTTTGATGCATGAAAACAAGAAGGATTTTTTTTTGCAGACCAGTGATGCTACCCTTGTTCTAACCATCTTATCTATGGTCTTATACTTTGGTTTTAGTTGCTACCACCTCTAAACCATTCCTAATATGTACATTTTGGTCCTTAGCTGTCCAAGATTTGTTTCCATAGAGCATTTCTGGTCTGCATCATCATCAGCTTTTACAGGCCTGTTTTATTACTTGAATCTACCTCTTCGTGGGTCTTCCAAAATGTTCTTTTACTTTTCAGTTTTTAGTTATACACTAATTACGGAAACCGGTCATGATTCATTACGTTCAGGTAGTCTTTATAGTTGTCTCGATATTGTTCGATTTTGTTATCAAGGGCAAACATATTCAACTCCTTTCTAAATGACTTCGTATATCCTTTAACAGTTCTCAAAAGTCTTGTCTCGGCAGCCCGGATGTTATTTTTTTTTTTTTATAAGAGTCCACGTTTCGCTGACATATAGAATAATTGAAATTGTAATCTTTTAGAAAATTTCATCTTTGTATCTACTACCGAGTTTTTCGCTGACAAGATTGAACCATAGAACGTGTCATGTGGTATACGCATAACTCCAAACCGACCTATGGTAGGTCCGATAATAGTGTAAAATAATTTTCCTTTTAGTTTCGTTTAAATGTTTTAGATACACAACACATCACTCGCCCTCTTAAATTTTAGGCATACGATACTGTGTTTCGATATATATATTTTCTCACAACCGTCCTTAAATCTTATCGCAATTATTTCATTTGTAACTTTTCACAGTTATTTCATAATCCGTTTTTTTTTCAATCATCTTTTAACCAACATTCTAAATATTGTTTTTATCCTACTTAGTTTAAGACAATTTTCTTCAAAAGTTTGTGTTCGCAGCTCCAGTTTTTATTATAAATACCTACTACTTTTTCTACTAATATTACGTCAATATCAAACATTGATCATTAAAAAGTGTTACTTTTATGCAATTTTATACCTATTACATGCTACCTTAATATATATTGTTACTACTTCATCATATCTCTATCATCACAAAACTTCTCAAGAAACACTATGATATACATACGTTCTTAAGACTACTGTTAATCACGTTGGTCTAAATTAAATAAATTCAAATTGATTTTCAAATAATTTCAAGTGTGTAACTAGGTAGTTTTGTGGCCCCATAGGTTGTGAATTGCTGAACATCTTTGTTTTTGTAAACATATACCACACTGCTCCGCCATTCGTCTGATATTTGTCCCACTTCCACAATAATATTAAACAATATTTTCTGTTTTATAAAGATGACCTCGCTTCTCCAAGGATATTATCTGGTTTAACTGTTTTTACCTTCCTTTATATTTTGCTTGAATTGTGCTTGAACAATTTCCTCGTTTGATATTTTGGTGACCAGTTCTGTTACTGCATTAAGAATTTTAAGTGCAATATCTCTTAAGGTTATGTATGCTAAAAATTAAACAAAAAAATACAAGTTTTAGTAAAAGATAATACATAACCAACACAATGACGAGGACGTAGAAACGTTTTATATCAATAGAGACGCTGGTCACTTGCTTATATTTTTAAATGGCTTTAGATTTCTTGATCCATTTAGTCACGATAAATAATACTGTTTGCTAGAATATTATTTACATATGCGCACATATACATATACACTTATACACATACAAGGTATCGCCACATCGATTAGTGTTATTTGTCTTGTTAGTTTATTAACTAGCACTAGATCTGGTATATTATGTGCTACAGTTTGGTCTGTGAGCTCAGTGTGATCCCAGTATAGCTTGTAGTTGTCATTCTCAAGCAAACTCTCAGGAACGTATTGATTATATGGCAGTTGGTTTGTTTGTAGAAGTCCCAGTTTAAAATCTATCTCTTGATGGAGAATCTTCCCTACTGAGTCATGCTGTTCCTTATATTCAATTGCAGCAAATGCCTGGCAGCCCCCGGTAAGATGTTGGATAGTTTCTTGGGCTTGACATCCATATCGGCATTTGTCGTTTTGGACCTGAGGGTCTTTGACGATATATTTCAGGTAACTTTGGTGGGTATAACCTGATCCTGAATGGCGAGTAATGAACCTTCTGTTTTAGGGAACATCTTTCCTGATGTCAGCCAATAGTTCGACGATATATGGTCGACATAGTCTTGACTGACTTCATTCGGATGTCGCCCGTGCAAAGGTTTACCCATCCAGATGCGCATTTTTTCGTTTATAGTAAGATGGTTTATGCGCATTTCTTGTTCCCTCAGTTTAATCGGTGTTGTGTCATCTACTGTACAAATCGCGATGAAGAGTATCGGTCTCCGCCTGCATCTGAAAATAAGTTCGTAAATTAGTAATCTGTTTTTCTAATTGCTCGTTTATATCAATAAGTCCTCGTTCTCCTAAATACCGCGGTAATGTCTTTCTTCCTACTGCACTTCGAGGATGGTGTTTTTGTGCCTTTGTGAGGTGTGTTCGTACTTTTCGATGAAAAGTTTCTATATCCGTTTTAGTCCACTTAATGATTCCAAATGAGTAGCTAAGTGCCGAACATGCGTAGGTGTTTATTACCTTAAACAAATTTTTACTATTAAGATGTGAGCGGAGTAGCTGTTTTACTCTTTGTATGAACTCTGATGTTAATTCGATTTTCATTTGTTTATGGTCAATTTTCCGCGCTTGCTTTACTCCTAGATATTTATACATATTATTTTCGCCCATAGCTTTGATGCTTTGGCCATTTTGCATATCGAATCCTCCGCGCTAAACCTTTCCGGGCTGATATTTAGTACACGACATTTGTCTAACCCAAAGTACATACTGATTATTATTATTATCCAGATTTAGCCAAACGGCTCACACTCCCTCTAAGGGGAAAATTCACTTATCCCAGATACCTACGGTATCAAAAGGATTGAGCTCTGGTGGGACTCTTTCCATGTTATCGAGTCCTAGGTGACTTGGTATGTCGGTGTATCTCCCAAAAATTTTCGTACGCATCTCGACGTCGAAAGTAACACAGCTTTCTGCATAATCTTATATAGATGTTCATTTAGACCCAGCTTTTTTATGTTTTCTAGGAGGCTCTTCGGGATGACTCCAGTGGTAGAAAAAATAATACGTATCGTCTGGGTACTTTCCATTCTCCATTGTCTCCTGATTTGTATTTCTAGATCTCTGTACTTGGCGATCTTTTCGTTGTATTTAACACGTAAATTATTGGTGTTGGGTATCGCCACATCAATAAGTGTTGTTTGACTAGTAATTTTATTAACTAGTATGAGATCGGGTCTATTATGGGCCACTGGTTGGTCTGTCAGCACAGTGCGGTCCCAGTATAGCTTGTAGTCATTTTCAAGCATTCTATTAGGGACGTATTGATAATAAGGAAGATGGTCGGTTTGGATAAGTCCCAGTTTGTCAGCTAGTTATTGGTGGATAATTTTTCCTACTGAGTCATGACGTTCTTTATAATCAGTACCGACAAATGCCTGGCAGCCACCGGTAAGATGTTGGATGGTTTCTTGGGCTTGGCATCCATATCGGCATTTGTCATTTTGGAATTGAGGATCTTTAACAATATATTTCAGGTAATTTTTAGTTGGAATAACCTGATCCTGAACGGCAAGTAGGAAACCCTCAGTCTCGGGAAACATCTTTCCTGATGTCAACCAATAGTTCGACGCTGTATTGTCGACATATTCTTGGCTGATCTCATTAAGATGTCACCCATGCAGAGGTTTACTCATCCAGGCGCGCATTTTGTCTTGCTTAGTCAGGTGGTTTATGCGCATTTCTTGTTCCCTCAGTTTAAGTGGTGTCGTATCATCTACTGCGCAAATTGCTCGATGTAAAGTAGATGTCTGAGCCTGTACCTGAAAATAAGTTCTTAAACTAGCAATTTGTTTATCCAATTGCTCACCTATATCCATAAGTCCTCTTCCCCCTTGATACCGCGGTAATGTCGTTCTCTCTACTGCACTACGTGGATGATGTTTTTGCGCCTTTGTGAGAAGTGTTCTTACTTTCCGCTGAAGACCCTCTATATCCGTTTTTGACCACTTTATAATACCAAATAAGAAGCTCAGCGCGGAACAGGCGTACGTATTTAATGCCTTAAACAAATTTTTACTATTAAGATATGACCGATTTAGTTGTCTTACTCTTCGCACGAACTCCGAAGTTAGTTCAGTTTTCATTTAATTATGGTCAATTTTCCGCGCTTGTTTTAAAGATGTGTTAAAGATATTTGTACATATCATTTTCACCCATTGCGTGGATGTTTTATCCAATTTGCATATCGAAACCTCCGGGGTGAACCTTTCCTCTGACTATGTTTAGTATACGGCACTTGTCTAGTCCAAAATTCATACTGATATCATTTGAGAAATTTTCTACAGTTTTTAGCATCTCATCTAGGTGGTTTCGAGTGGAAGCCATTAATTTTAAGTCATCCATATACAACAGATGATTAAGCTTCGCTACAACAGTGTTGTTATTTTTTATGCTAAAACCTGAGTCAGTAGAGTTCAGCAGCTGAGATAGTGGGTTCATTGCTAGGCAAAACCAAAGTGGACTCAACGAGTCCCCCTGGACAAGCCCCCGGTTAATAGGGATATCTTCAGTTTCGATATTAATTTCACCCGGTATTTGAAGGTGAATTTTAGTCTTCCACTCTGCCATTATATGCTTCAAAAAGGTCACGAGATTATCATCGACTTTATATATTTTCAATATATCTATAAGCCATTCATGCGGCACTGAATCAAAAGCCTTCTTGTAGTCAATGAAGGCAGTAAAAAGGTTTCTTTTTTTGGTGTATGCCTGGTTAGAAATGACTGAGTCGATAATAAACTGTTCCTTGCAGCCCATGGACCCCTTAGCGCATCCTTTCTGTTGAGGCTCTATGATATTGTTCAGAGCACAATGTTGGTAGATACTTCGGGCCACACAGAATGTGACCAATTTGTACAAAGTTGGAAGACAAGTAATTGGGCGGTACTTTGCTGGATCTTGGGTGTTACTTTGATCCTTCGGTATTAGATAAGTGGTTCCCTGAGTAATAAATGATGGTATTTCCTGTGAATTAGAAATAATATTATTAATAAATGCTCTTAAAAGCTCATGAACACTCCAAAACTTCTTTAGCCAGAAGTTTTGAACTCCGTCTGGTCCAGGAGATTTCCAGTTATGAAGCTCTTTGATAATCTTCGAGACTTCTTCAGTGGTGAAAGGTTCATAAGGAATATTACTGTGGTGTTGACAGTTGTTCGTCGTTTGTTCAATCCATCCAGCATTGTTGTTATGAGTAGCTGGCGTTGAAAGTTGTTTCCCCAAAACTCATGAATTTCTTCTTGGCTTGGGTAGGATTTATTTACATTTTCTACGGTGGAATTTAGTTTTCTATAGAAAGCCTTCTCTGCATTCTTAAAAAGTATATTATCGCATTTACGGTTGCTACTAACTTTGTATCTCCTTAGGGGACCTGAATAAACGGAGAGTTTTTGTTTTAATGTGTCCAGGCAGTGTTGAGCTGTGTTGTTTTCTGGATCATGTTGTGAGTGTCTTGGAGTGTTCAGAATTATTTCTTCAGTTCTTTTTATTACTTTTCAACTTCTTACTCCTCGGATGTATTCTGTAATTTGTCCAATATCCCTGCGCAATAATTCAATTTTACTCAGCAGTCTTTTTTCCCAGGGTGCAATTCTGTTTTCAGTCCTTCCGATATTAGTTCCCCGTCGTGTTCTGATCTTAATGCCCATAACATTAGCAATTGCTGTTGCTGCACAATAAATCAGCATATGCAAATATTCTAATGTATGGGCTTCCACGATATAATTGGGTAGGACTTCAGTGTTCATAATTTGTAACAGCGCACCTAGTTTCTTACAAGAGTTTATTTTTGGTAGCAGTGGTCTTCTAAGTGGATTTGTACCATTAAACTCTTGTACGGCACGTGCCATTTCTCTTACCAGGCTGTCGTGCAACTCGTTGTTGTCCTGCTGCGTATTAACAGGTTGAGTTTCTTGTATGATGGGCTCAGGAATCTGCTCATTAGGGATTTGATTATGAACTTGATCCACAACTAGCTCTTGGTTATGAATCTGCCGTTTGACTTCGCATCTGATGGTATCGCGTCTAGCCTCTGGGATAAGATTATTTCTTATAATTACCCGGTATTGATCTGCTATTCGCTGTTCAGATACTTGAATCTCTGGGTACTCCCTGCAAAATTCGGCATACAGTTGTCGATAGCCGATCGTTTCTCGACCGAGGTTCGTCACCTTGTAATAGCAACGCAAAATGTTTTCATTAATAGACACAGTCCATTTCATGCGCTGCCTCGGTTGTCCCGCTTGAGTGAGCGCCGGCTGATGTTCCAGCGCAGCATCTTTAGCGGGTGGAGCTCGTGTTGTTGTTTGGCTCATTTGTGGTTCTTATTATTATTATTCTTATTATTATACATAAGCTAGAGCAGAGGAACAAGTCCCTATTATGCCCAAAAATAAAGAAATTTCATTAATAACCTACTAGTAAATAACAAA
The DNA here is from genome assembly GCF_040954645.1 of Diabrotica undecimpunctata. NCBI lineage: Eukaryota > Metazoa > Arthropoda > Insecta > Coleoptera > Chrysomelidae > Diabrotica > Diabrotica undecimpunctata. Next base: position 89,906,702 of record NC_092807.1, on the reverse strand, counting down.
ATTACAAAAAAAAAGAAATAAAATTACAATTTTTGGTTTAAAAGAAAAACAATATTTTAACTATAATATAAAACGGTCAAGTCTCTTTTTGAACGAGTTGGTAGAGGGAGCAGAGACAATGTTATCGTTAAGGTTATTCCAGCACTCAAAAACTTTATTTGGTAGAAAGTTCTGCCTTGATCTTGTAGAAAAATTTTCTTTCTTTAGTTTAAACTGATGACCTCTGAGGCGTTCATCTTGATTTATGGTAAACATTTCATCGAGATTTCCAAAATTGAATTTTAGTATTTCAAATGTTGTAATAAGGTCTACGTTGTCGGCGAAGTTCAAAAGAAGTTAGGTTAGCCATACTAAGTCTTTCTGCGTAAGAGGGTCTTCTCGGTTCCAAAGGAATTCGAGTGGCTTTTCTTTGAACGTTTTCCAACAAAGTCTTGTCTCGAACCAAATCAGGATACCACGTTGGTCCAGCGTATTCAAGTATAGATCTTACGTAAATAGTGTAAAGTTTACAGAAATATTGCATTGAAACTCTCGAAAAACACCTCCGAATAATATACAGTCTGGAGTTCGCACGTTTACAAATAGAGGTAGTATGGTCGGACCAAGTTAGGCTGCTGTTTACGATAACACCAAGGTCGTTATACGAAAACATAGAATCTAATGGCTGCCCGTTAACAAAGTACGGTACAAGTGAGTTATTTTTACCAATTCGAAGCACTACACATTTTTCCGCATTTAAGGGTAGTAACACCACTGGGAACACCAAGTAAAAATAGAGTCCAAGTCCATTTGGAGGGTTAGCTGGTTTGTGATTGGATTCGCATATATTTTTGTGTCATCAGCGTAGAAGGATATTTTACTTGAGACCTGGACTATATTCCTGGAAAAGGAATTTGGTCATCTCCTCAGAAATAAAGGCTTCCATAACTTTGGCAACTACTGGCAGCAAGCTAATCGGACGATAATTGTTGGGGTTGAGTTTGTTGCCGTTTTAAAAAATCGGGGTGACGGAAGCTAATTTCCAACTAGGGGGTAAGGAGTTCTGGATGAAAGAAGTTTGCATAATTAATGTTAAGGGTATTGCAAGCGTGTCTGCGCACCTTTTTAACAGTTTTGGTGTTAAACCATCATGTTAAACCAATACAAATTAAATTTTTCTCTTGTTTCTTTTTAAAAATTCTGAAATAATTTGTATTCAAGAACGCCTTCCACTTGCTAATATTATGTTAGGATTTTAACGCCAAAATAGAATTTAAAGAAAATCTATCAGAAATGACACTAAAACAATTAAGAAGTCAAGAAAGAAATGATAGAGGCAAACAGCTAGTAAATATCTGTTAAAAAAATAATCTGTAGCTAATAAGTAGCTACGTTAAAAAAGAAAAGTCACACAAAAAAGATATGGTAAAGTCAAGGCCAGGAACAAAAAATGAAATTAGTTTTGTTATTGCATCATTTTTGTTTCACCCCATATATCATAAAACACCGAAAAATATTCTTAATCTTTTGCATCTCTGTGATGGATAATCTAAACACATTTTGGAGTCCGTATAAAATAAACAATTTGCTCTTTCGATTGATGTTGGTTTCGCCTAAATGTTTACGCAGAAAACGCAGATTTTTGAGGAGGATGTCACTTCGCGATGGAGCGCCGTAAAAGACGGACGCTTTCATTGTGGAGGTCCAAATTTGGTCATCAGGAGTTCGATGTTGGTAGCCGTATAAGGGAGAAATGGCAGCGACTAAGTACTAAAGTTCATTTTCTTAAAGTTTTGAAAAACCGGCAAAGTTTTCGCCTTCAATGAGTTTTGGTAAGAAGAAAGTCAAATTGTATGTAAACTCAAAATTGTTATAAGCTGTATCCTGTAACAAGCGATTTGATAACAGCGTCTGAGGGCTAAGTAATTCGACATGGTTTTAAGTGGAAAATAAGCAGCCGAGCTTGAAGGATTACATATTGTTATCATCCAGGATAACCTTAAGTTTAGCTTTGTTAGGTCGGATCTAGATTGTTTTAAAGTTAGTAGGACAGTGTTTTTGTATTCAAATCTAAGGTAACAAACTTTTTTATTAATGTAGAAACAAATAAACAAACACGAGTAGCCGTTCGCAAACGTTTCAATTTTTTGCTTACCCTATCTCCAAGTCCAGTAATTGTTCAATCCTTCATTTTAGCTCCCTGTAACCAAAATTATATTGTTACATTATGACTATCACAACAGAAATATTTAAAGACATAATGCATTAAACCTACGTTTTAAAGATATCTATTTACTATGGAACGGTTCCAAAGAATTTAACGAAAGGGAGAGAGAGAGAGAGAGAGAGAGAGATAATTTTTTGTTATGATTGGCATTGTTGTCTTTTTAAAGACAAATCATGCTATAATTTTTCTGACGAGCTTTAAGTTAAAAATAATTTTGTTAAGTCGTCTCAGAAAAGCAACTCAAAATATAAATATGAAAATACAGATAAAATTTAATTATTACAAGAATTTTTTGTATTGCCAAGTAAAAAGATAATTTTTTTAATTTGTATTTTGAATACGATTTCCAAAGCGGGAATTGAAACGTCAAAATAAACGTATTTTCTACTGAAATTGTAGTTAATTTCCATTAATAAAGATATTAAATAGTGGTAAAATGCCATACAAAAAGTAGCTACAAAACAGTATTTATTTTCATTACTATAATTTTTGTAAATTCTTGTAATAATCTTTTATTTTTGGCATGCTAATTCTAAATAAAAAAAATCAAATAAACATATTAAAAAATATATAGGCAACTTTATAAAATTTTTCACAGTAACTTAAACGAAAATAATATATCTCATTTATTATTATTCCCAAAACTATGATTTTGTTAAGATTACATGAAATAAGTAGAGTCTGATAATAATATTTACATCTTTTGGATTTTCTAGTAAACTTTTTCAATTGAACATAAACACTTAAATGTACCGGAATGCATATCCTTTTATTTATATCTGCTACGTTTTAGGTCCTTTCCGGTATACGTTTCTTAAAGGGTAGCTTAAAGGTAGCGCGGGAAAAGTTCAACGTAAAAAAACTAATATTAATAATTTCTCTAAAATGAATTATTTAATTACATTACAAACTAAGAAATAATCAGAAAGCTAAGCCACAAATTCTATCTTTAATATTTTTAACACAAGGTCACTTGACCGTCGGCCATGTTGTTTATTGAATAGGTCAGATCTTAAAGTGTCATCTCTATTACGAAGATTGGTAATCATTATAGCTACTCTAACTTTCGGAGCAACTGCTCTCTAAAGAGTTGTTTAGAATGTTTTGGGGATCTGGCCTAGTTTAGAGCAATGAAAGAGGGGATTATTTTGTAAATATAAACACCAATTACCTGGCAGAAGATTTTATACCTGAATGTCACCTATTAATATAAAAGAACATATACACAAAAACCAGATCTACTATATATATAAGAGCAAGAAAAAAGAAGTACTTGTGATTCGTTTGGAAAAAATATAATATAAATATGTTTTGGATGGGCTGGAATAATAAAAGGGGCTATTATGTAACTATTTTTTATCTCGAGATTTCAATTGTGTTTACAATTATTTTCAAGAGCTGCTAACAAATACAAAATATCTTATAAAGTGGAACTAGCAAAAAAAAATAAATATTTACTCATCAAATAAAATTAGTTTGGTTAATAAACTTATACTGCTAAACATATTTTAAAAATACAAAATTAAGTTTTAATCTCAGAGCTATTTTTTATCGTTAGATTTTCTACGTGGCTTAAAAGTAATATCTATACTATTGTCTTTGAGGAAGAAATAGACAGTGGGAAAATCAATAAATGTGTGATAATAAATTATCAAACGATTTTTAAAAATTACTTTCAATTTATTAAATCAAATAAATTTATAATTAAACCAAACATATAATCTATGTTCATACACAAATTATCAATACTTATTATGACTTGTACTCAAAAAGAGCATATCTTAATTAAATTTTTTGTTTATTATGAAGGCGAATAGCTGAACAAAATGTTGAAAGAATCAAATTAGTTATGATATCGTTACGAGTATGGTTGAAAGTCCTTTTTTATTGTATATCAGACTGACCTTTCACTTACACAATTTTTCTATTGGCTCCTTTTCTCTTCCGACTGTGTTCTGACCATCTACTGCTCGTATTCTTGGATGCTTCACATACCCCTGTTCTCCTCAGCTAGTGAAAGTCTCTCAAACTCTCACTAACTCCGCTTCAGTTTCTTCAAAACACGTCCTGGATAAACTCCTATGCCACAGGAACACACGAAATGGAATAATCGAAAGGATTTTCACTAAACCGATTAGATCTACATATATTCTTCACCTGTTTTCCTTAGTACAGGATGTAAATTCTGCTTTGAACTGCTACTACTCCTTTGGCTTGTTCCACAGACACATCAAACACTACACACAATTTTTATTTACGAGCAACTCTGCTCACTTTAACTGCAGGCTATGGAGCAACAAAACAACCAGCTTCTTCAGAACTTCAGAATACAGTAAAATCCTCTCCGTCATCTCATTCTTAATCTACCAATCAGATTCCAGTATCCTACACTCCACAACTTAAATTCTAACCAATCACATTTCATACTTTCTCAGTAAATAAACTCCCAGTTGTCATGACCTTATATCATTTGGTACTTCCAATTTCATAAATAATTTATTTATTCTTATTTATAAGTCTCAATATAACAATATAACTAAACAACAAGATAATTATCTACCCTCACTTTTTCCTAAAAGCTTTCTAGTCACTTTCAAAATTCTGTGTACTTCTACTTCTGTGTGATTTCTATTTAGTATTCAAAGAATTCCTATACCTCCGCCTTTGACATAATTGTTTAATAAAAAGCGACTATTGCTATAATATCGATAATCATCTGCTTTATCATAGCTGACATATATATATATATATATATATATATATATATATATATATATATATATATATATATATATATATATACAGATTGAACGAATTTAAAACGGAACATACAATTTAATATATGTCTGTTTGAACTGCATTTGAAATAGTGGACCAATATAAAACTTGGACAAAAATAAATCCATACCCGGTGATAGACATTGTATAAAAGATCGTTCAACTATCTGTCTGTTTAAAGGAAAGAGGAGCTTGCCTAATAGTCGGAGAGATAGAGCCGAAATTTTGAACTGATCAGTAATATGACATTTCTCTATTGGAATATATTCATTGTAACTGGATTAAGACTTCGCCTTACAGGCGGACGCCCCTCGTTGTACAGGGGGTGGCTATACAGGGATGAAGTTGTAATTTTTTTCGGAAAAATTAACGATCGATAATATGGCTGAAAATTTGCCCAGAGTAAGATCTTGGTATAACTAGACGAAATCCCAAAGGGCGGACGCGAGAGTGGATACATAAGGGGTGGCGGACAGGAATGAAATTGCAATTTTTTGGGGAAAAATTAACGATAAGTAATATGTCCGCCATTTTCATGGCTCATTATTTAGCCCCTAAAAACTCTAAATCCAAAAGAGCGGACAGCTGGGTTGGTACAGAGAGCCATAAAACGGGGTCAAATGTACCACTTGCCTGCGCATTTTAGGTCTCGGTAACAATTTTCAAAAAGAGTTTATTATGATATTTTTATACCGATTGATTTGAAAATTTTATATGCTCACTTCTGTTACTATTCTGAAAAGCGTAAAGTAGAGTTTTCCTCAAAATTTTCCAAAAAAATTTCCGTAAATGAAAATTTTCGTAATTTTTTGAGGTAAAATCTAATTTGTAGAATCCTTTCGATTTTCTGTCAGTTATACCATGAATTTTTCCAAAAATTTTCAAACGATTTTTCCGATAAGAAAAAAAAATTTAGAAAAACTTTAAAAATTTCGTCATTTTTCTCACTCTCACTGATGTCATCACATTCATCATCTTCGTCACTTTCACTTTCAATAATATCACATTCATTATCTGCTTCATTTTCAATCACTACTTCTCGAATTGATTCTGGCATCTGAGGTCCACTAAACCATTTGAATTTATATGTTTCATCTTCAAACTCCCAACCATGTTCTTCAACAATCAATTCTGTTGGTACTTTTTTATGAGCATTTGTCCAAATATTTGAAATATAATGGGCTCGCAGTAGATGTTGGTGTAATTCATCTTGACATGGTGGTAAGCTTGAAGCATCGAAATTTTTTGTTTTTTTTTAAAAGGCTCGTTCATATCATGCAACTTATACTGCCGGTTAAATAGTGAAAATCTGACATCGTTTATTTTTCTTTTTGGAATTGTTCTCGTTAGTCTTGTTCCATATAAATGACATATGAAAGTTTCTAAGGTTTCAAAAACTTCATTACAATCGAAGTCAGTTTCACCAAGTTGGATAAAAGCATCTTGATACTTATTACATTTAGCGCATGCGTCTAGAATTACTGATCTAAATGGAACGCGCATCATTATTATTTTAATATTTTAAAATAATAATGATGCAAAATTAATGTCCAAACAGAATTTGTAAAATTATAATTAACTAATGAAAAAAAAATTCAATCAATTTGAAAGTTAAAAAAAATATTGAAAATATCAAAGTACAAAGTAAATTTCAAAACTTAAAAAATTGATAATTCCACTATTAAATTGATTTTTATTAATAATTATTTGTAAAATGTTAAAGGAATTCTACAAATTGAATTTTACCTATTGATAAATAGAAATAATATATTTTGTATTTAATTATTAATGTAATAATAAATAAAATTTTTCTTATATCTGAACAACCATTATTTATGCAATATAAATTTAAAAACCTTTTTATTGTAATAAAAAATAAGTAAAATTACTATTTGTTATACCAAAAATATTTAATAGTTAACATTATAAAATTACTTTAATTTAATAAAATATCAAATATCAAACATTTATTCAATTAAAAATTAATTCGTAAAATATTTATATTTAAGAAAAAAATGTGATTTCTAAAGTAAATCTAAATAAATAGTTTGAAAAAAAAAACATTATCATAATATCATTTTAAAACTACAAAATATTCTATAAAAGATTCAGACGATGACGTAGAGTTTTATCAAATGTTTTAGAAAAGTTTTTCTAATTTTTTTTTCTTATCGGAAAAATCGTTTGAAAATTTTTGGAAAAAAATCATGGTATAACAGAAAATCGAAAGGATTCTATAAATTAGATTTTACCTCAAAAAATTACGAAAATTTTCATTTACGGAAATTTGTTTGGAAAATTTTGAGGAAAACTCTACTTGACGCTTCTCAGAATAGTAACAGAAGTGAGCATACAAATTTTCAAATCAATCGGTATAAAAATATCATAATAAAATCAGTTTGAAAATTGTTACCGAGACCTAAAATGCGCAGGCAAGTGGTACATTTGACCCCGTTTTATGGCTCTCTGTACCAACCCAGCTGTCAGCTCTTTTGGATTTAGAGTTTTTAGGGGCTAAATAATGAGCCATGAAAATGGCGGACATATTACTTATCGTTAATTTTTCCCCAAAAAATTGCAATTTCATCCCTGTCCGCCACCCCTTATGTATCCACTCTCGCGTCCGCCCTTTGGGATTTCGTCTAGTTATACCAAGATCTTACTCTGGGCAAATTTTCAGCCATATTATCGATCGTTAATTTTTCCGAAAAAAATTACAACTTCATCCCTGTATAGCCACCCCCTGTACCACGAGGGGCGTCCGCCTGTAAGGCAAAGTCTTAACCCAGTTACAATGAATATATTCCAATAGAGAAATGTCATATTACTGATCAGTTCAAAATTTCGGCTCTATCTCTTGGACTATAAGGAAGCGATAAGTGGTTTGACAGCATAATAACTGCTTGTGTAGTCTAGTTTTCACAGTGATTCTAGGCAACCTATTTGGGTGGAGTTTTGACTTGTTCTTAAATGAATTCAGAATCCAGCACCCCGCTGAAGTATTGGATTTTTATAATATAACTATTTGACAACCTTTTGTTGGCCAACCACCTAGAGCGGAGTTGAGCCGAAATACATTGATTTCGTATGTTCCGTTTTAAATTCGTTCAATCTATATATGTATATATATATATATATATATATATATATATATATATATATATATATATATATATATATATATATATATATATATATATATTGGCAACATGGTAGATTTACATCAAGAATGAAATGATAACGTTGTCAAGAATTTTTATTAACAAGTAATCAAAAAAAATAATTAATAATGTGTTTGGCGACCCCGTAGCTGAATACACTCCTGTATACGTCTAGGCATAGACAAAATGAGATGTTCAATGTCTGCTTGTGGCACCTTGTTTCAAGTAACTTAAACTTCATGTATTAACTGTGCCAGAGTCTGCGCAGGGTGGTGCAAAGTGGACAGTCTCCTTCCCATCATATCCCATATGTTCGATACGATTTAAATCCGGAACACGGGAAGCCATGGCAACACAATAACGCCAGCTTCTTGGAAAAAGTCCATAGTTTGATGAGCAATATGGGGACGCACGTTGTGTTGCTGAAAAAGGACGTCTCGACGGCCGTCGAGATAAGGCAGTAAACTGGTTTGTAATATGTCTTCAACATAACGCGCAGCTGTGATATTGCCTCGAATAAACACAAATGGTGATCAGTTACCATAGGCAATGGCCCCCCAAATCATTACTCCACCTGTCCTGTATACATGCCTCTTAACAGCAAACCCAATATCTCGTCATTCTCCGCGGCGGCGTCTTACTATCCTACGACCATTATGCATTCCTAAACAGAATCGTGATTCATCGCTGAATGCTACATTACGCCATTCTGCTACCCAATGCTGCCGTTCTCTGCACCAATTCAAACGTTGATGGCCGTGGTCCGCAGTCTAAGGAAGCACTAGTCATGGTCAGAATGAAACCGGTCCAAAGGCTCAAATACGACGGTATAGTGTACGCATACTAACAGGTCTACCTACTACTTCAAACCATTGGTCAGCAATTTGACGCGCAGTAGCAAAACGGTCTCGCAGAGCCAGTAATCTAAATGCCTAAATCTTGACGCTCTGTGGTACGCCTTGGTTGACCAGTTGGTCTTCTTCGTGTTCCTCTACCTTAGTTTGTCCACACACGACAGACACGCATAGACGTCATTGCCGTACAATTAACACGACGGCCAATTTCGCGATACGACAAATCCATATCTTTATACGCAATAATTCTACCCCTGTCAAAATCGCTAAAATGGTGGTTATTATGGTTTATTCGAACTTGATGCATTTGCTTACACTGAATACAATAAGACTGAGGAACAATAACTAAAAATTTCTATACGAACCGGTTTTCACAAGTCGGTCTCTCATAAAAAAATTTAGAAGACAAAACTTTATTTTTACAAAAAGTAGAAGTGATTAACCATTGGTATTGTTATCATAGCATGTTTTAAATATAGTCATTCTGTTGCCAAAAAATTAAGTTCACGAAATTACTCCTTCTGGGTGTAACACTTCTAATGCCACTGAGTATATATATATATATATATATATATATATATATATATATATATATATATATACACATATATGTATTTATATATATATATATATATATATATATATATATATATATATATATTATATATATATATATATATATACATATATATCTTCTTTTGGTGCCTATCCTCTGTGGATGTTGGCAATCACGTTGGTCCATACAACTTTGTTGACAGCTGCTCTAAATAGATCGTAGTCATTCCTGCCCACTGTCTGATGTTTTTTAACCACGATGTCTTTCTGAGCCCTTGAGAACTTTTGCCTTCTATCTTGCCTTATAAAATTAGTTGAATTAGTTGATACTTCTCATTGTGCATCACATACCCAAGTATGTCATCTTTCAGATTATCACGATACGCATAATTTTATTCATACGTTGGATCACGGTGTTGTTTGTAACATGATGGATATAGGAGATTCTGAGCATGCATCGGTAGCACCACATTTCGAAGACTTCTAATCATTTGGATTTTGCCTCCGTCAAGATCCAGGCTTCGACTTCATATAAAAGGATAGAAAGTACCTAGCATCTTAAGACTCGTGTTTTTATATCAATGTTCAGGTGCATATTACATAAAATCTTCCTGAGGCGATTGAAGACAGCTCTCGCCTTTTCTAGGCGACATCTTATTTCATGTGAGTGGTTCCATTCCTTATTTAGGCTGCATCCAAGGTATGTAATTTTGTCGATTATTTTCAAGGGTTAATTATTAGCTGTGAATTGGTGCTGTATTACGTCGTTTTTACTTACTACAAGAATTTTGGTCTTCTTACAGTTTAATTTTATGCCGTATCTGTCACAGGCTTCCACTACACGGTCTATTAATGTTTGCAGATCCTCCGCATTATCAGCAATCAAAACCGTATTGTCCGCATATCTTAAATTATTTATGATTTCACCCTTGATTTTTATACCTTATCTTAAACCATCAATAGCTTTCCTAAATAGCATTTCCGAGTAAGTATTGAACAACGTCGGCGATAAAATGCAGCCCTGACGTACTCCCCGTTTTATCGTGAATTCTTGTGAGATTTCGCTGTCTACTCGTACAGTTTCCCTTTGCTGTAAGTATAAATTTTTAATTATGCGTAAATCTGTGTCATTATTACTAGATTCTTTCAGTAGCATTAGCTTTTTTGGGGATAGGGATGAAGGTGGAAACTAGCCAATCTGTAAGAAATTCTGCAGTTTCATATATTTTGTTCAGTAGACTCGTAAAGGGTTTGAGTAGGTTGTTTTCAAATATCTTCAATACTTCAGCTTGTATGTTATCAGGTCCAGGTGCTTTGTTGGTTTTTAGTCTTTGTATTGCATATGTTACTTCACTAAGCGTTATTTCAGGTCCTGAACATCCAGAAACACCGACTTCTGTCTCTTGCTCTTCCTTGAATAATTCTTCCAAGTATTGCCTCCATCTCTTAAGTATTGTACTGCGTGTATTAGTCTAATTTACTAACTTTATTTATTATAAAATATTCTAACACTTAGTTTATTTAAAGTTTTCATTTAATTTATATATGCAATATTCCTACACTTATCACAACTACTTTAATTTATATTATTTACTTACAATATTTATTTCCGCGTTACAATTAGAAACTCGACGCGATATTATTTTCAGATTGCCTAATACCATGAGAACTCCCCTATTTATATCAAACAGCCGTTAGGCTGGAATCTCTCGAAGCCCACGGATGTTGACTCTTAAATTGTGTCGAGCGGTAAAGAAGACCGGTTTTATACCTCATTTTGTTTATCTCGAAGCTTCTTTGATCTTCGTTTGCCAACGAATTTATTTCACCCTTTTCTGGAGAGCTCCAATCGCAGGTATAAGAGGGAATCTGTTTGGGTATTACCTGCTAAAAAATACTTGTTAGAAAAAGATGTTTACAGTTAAATATGAAGCATAATTTATCGTATCATTGCCTCCCTCTTAAAATATGGTTTCTCCTGGAACCTTGTCGAGACTGAAACTGGAACGGTATGCTGGTATCGTCAACTGGACCCTCTTTTACAACTTCCAATTGTATAAAAATGACAAGGGACGGTTTTCTCTCCGTACCAGTAACTATGCGGATTGCAACAGACTAACACCTGGACTTCGGTGTCTAAAGATCTCCTCCACCATACTTCGGATAACCCTCCAATCTAATTGGCGACACTCTAACTTTGGTATGGCTAACTTTTGCAAGACGGACTCTAGTACGTGCTCTCTCAATTGAAGTAAGGCTTCCCATACATCTCGGTAGGTAGGTTGGTCACGGCAGTGTCTTTTGTTACCAGGTAGAAAAGGTAACGTGATACATCTTGGAGTTCAAGGCTTTTCCGGGAGTTGGCACTTGGAATTGAAGTTCTGCAACTTGACAAAACTTCCTTTGAAATACGGATGCCAACCCTGGTGCGTCTTTGATACTGGCCGGGATGGTAAGGGCCAGTGAGTAGTCATCGGAAAGCGCGAGTAGATCTTGCTTTTCTTCGGTGGTAACACCGTGTCGTGCTTTACCGGAACCTCCATAGGCCCCCATTAATTGCTCGAACGTGAGGTCAGACACATCTTGGACTTGGTTTACTTCCACTTCTTCATCTACGTCGTGGTTACCTTCGAAAGACGCCAGTCAGTTATGGTGTACTATCATCGGCTTTCCCCTCGGTATCTTGCTTATTCGGTAGATGACATCGTTGATCTTCTCCATAATGATGTATGGACCTTCCCAAACTGCTGCAACTTGGGAGAACAACCTTTTAGCTTCTTGGAAATATGGAACCAGATTTTGTCGTTCTTCTTAAAGCACCCCTTTCCGGCTTGCGTATCGAACCGTTTCTTCATTCGGTCGCTAGCGATCTGAAGATGGAAACGGACCAACTCGTGTACATCGTCCATTCTCCTTCGTAATTCTATCACAGAATCTTTATCTGCTACATCCTCTCCAGGTAGACACCCAAACTCTAGATCACAAGGTAGTCACATCTCGCCTCCAAATATGACTCTGGCTGGTGTCTGGCCTGTTGATTGGTTAACAGTAGATCTGTAGGCCATTGTGAAGAACGGAAGATATTGGTCCCAGTCTCGCTGATGATCGGACACCATCTTTGTCAAATACTTGGCAACTGTCCTATTCATACGTTTTACTATACCATCCGATTGTGGATGATACGCTGTAGTTCTTGTTTTCTTCCTGCCTAGTCTATCACATATTCCTTGGAATAGATCGCGATCCATTACTACCAACATGTACTTGCCTCCATTTTCACTTTCTGGAAATGGCCCAGCGATGTCCAAAGCTATTCTTTCAAACGGGCTTCCAACATTAAATTGTCTCATAGGAGCTCTCCTTTTTCGGTAAGGCCCGTTACTCGTAGCACAAATAGTACATTTCTTACACCAGTCTTTTACGTCGTCGGAACTTTTCATCCAATAAAACCGTTCCCGAATTCGCTGAAGGGTTTTCTTTACACCAAAATGCCCTCCTGTTGAACTGTCGTGTAACTGACGAAGTACTTCGGCTATTCTGCTCTTTGGGATCACCAACTGTCTTCTCTTCTCTGAACCGTCAACATTTTTAAGGACTCGAAAACAATTTACTTCCAGCCAATGTGTCCAATGTATCGTCGATCCGAGGCAGAGGATAACTATCTTTCTTGGTAACGTTCTTCAGCAAACAGTAATCCACACAGAACCTCGTCGTTCCGCCTTTCTTCTTAACCAGGACCACCGGAGAGACCCATGGGCTCGTAGAAGGTTCTATCACCCCGTCTTTCTTCATTTCCTGAACAATTGTTTCAGCTTCCTCTCTTTTCGCCTGTGGTAATCGTCGAGCTGTTTGACAAATTGACTTAGCATTACCAGTATCAATTTTATTATTAACAAAGGTAGTTCTTCTCGTCTTTCCACTTTTCGGTACGAAAATATCACGATACTGCCGAAAAAATTCCCTTAATTTCCTTTTCTCTATCTGATTTAGAGACTGGTCGAATTTGTCGTTGGAATTATCAGATGTTGTCGCCTGACGGATTATGGATGTCACAGGTACACAAGTTCCTACTTTTGTCTCTTTCTTGATGGTCACTGGGTAGTGATTGACATTGATAAGTCTCACAGTAATTTCTTTAGCCGAAGTCACCAATTACTTTCCAATTATGATTCCACGGCCAACCTCGTCGTCATGGTTACAAGGCTCAATCATAACAGCTGTCCCTTCATCCACAATTTCCTGTAGCCGCGCTACTATGATCGTTTTGCTTCTTGCAGGCACGACTGTATCTTCTTTGGCTGCTTGAACAGTGTTGTCATCATATGGATGAAGAAATACCTCCTCGTTGCCAACTTTGATTATCTTATTCTTAAAATCCAATTGGAATCCATGCATATTCATTACGTCCATTTCTAATATAACATCCTCTTCGATGTCAGCAACTATAACAGTATGGACGAACTTTTCTGCTCCAATTCCCAACTGTACCTGGATTTCTCCATGAATGTTGGCATTTTCACCTGTAGCGGTCCGAAGTCGCAACCTCGTTGGTAACAGTTTCTTACGGCTGTTTATAACTGTCGGGCGTATAATGGTTCTGGTCGCTCCGGTATCCACCAACAACGTATGTCTTTTACCATTTATTTCTCCATCTACATATACACTATCTTCAAGACATTTTAAAGAAGCTATTAGTATGAGAGGGTATCTGGAAAAGTTCCGGGTCGAAGCTGCTCCCCTAAGGCCGACTCATTCTAGTTTTCCTGATGGTGAGTTTCTTGATTTGCGTCGTACCTGGGGTGCTTACATGAACGTCGTACGTGTCCTATTTCTCCACAATTCACACAAATATAATATATATATATATATATATATATATATATATATATATATATATATATATATATATATATATATATATATATATGTATATATATAATATGTATGTATATATATATATATATAATATGAATGTATATATATATATATATATATATATATATTGACTTCACTCATCTGTCTACATGCTATCAATTCCTGCCACGTGTACGAGCCCCTTCCCATATCAGTTGGTCCACATATGGAATTTGCAGTTTAAGTCGATTACCAGCAACAAATTATACTCTGCATGTTTTTATAAGTTCCTTTATTAATTAATTTGGTATTTTTATCAATATTTATTAAAAATATTACCCTTATGGTTTTTTATTTATTTTCGATAATAAAAAAAATTCACTAAACCCTAGGTATGCATTTAGATATGCCAACACGCGTTGATTTTTTCATATATATATGCCGGTATTTTTTTTTGGCGGTACGCCCATCCGGTAGGGATCAATGGAGGAGTATCACCGAGCCGCAAGCCCTTATCTCTTGCCGTACTACTCCACCATAGGCCGATTAGACACCAGCATATTCTAGTCTAAGCCGCAGATTCATTTAGAATTTTAAACTGCTGCGTTAGCCTTTTTGTTTTCTGTACACCGAGCTGGGGATCGAACTCACATCCACTGAACCACTCGCAGTGAAGCGAATGAGAACCGGCCGCCCAGCCCGCTTGGCTATCTGACCTGATTTTTTCATAATTATGTTAAATCCAGAGGTAGCTATGGAAAAATGACCAAAAAGCAATAATATTGTCAGTTAATATCAAATGTATTTTGTAGTATTGTAAAGCTTTTTGCTGTTTGTGAATTGTACAATGGATCGAGGTAAAGTCGATGGATCGATGAGAAAATTTGTTCATTCATTATTAAATTTTTTAGTTCTGGAAAATCCAATTCGGAAATCGCGAATAAGGTGCAATTGTCACGCTATAGTGTAACAAATATAGTCAGAAGACACAAAACTACAGGTTCGGTCGTCACAAAACCTAGAAATGTACGAAAAAGTAAAATAACCGAAGCAGATCGAAGGGCATTAAGACGAATTATAGTGAAAAATCGACAAGCAAATTATATGGAGTTAAGCGTTTTATAAAGTGACGTTATTGGAAGACACGTTTCTAGATCAACATGTCACTGAGAAGCCCACAAATTAGGATTTGGTACTTACAAAGTAAGTTTCATAGTTGAAAAAATTAGTACGAATTATTTTTAATAAATTTCATTTTATTTTAGGCTAAGAAAAAGCCACTTTAACATTACAACAAAAGAAAAATAGACTAAGATGGTCATTGGACTCAGTCGCAATGAAATTCAATTGAATGGAGTAATGAGTCTATATTTGAAGTATGTGTTGGAGACAGTAGGAGTCGCGTCATTCGCAGGAAAAATAAATTTTTCCATCCCAACTGTCTGAACAAAAAAATCATATTTCCTGTATCTGTCAAGATCTGGGGCAGCATGTCATCTAAAGGTGTGGGAAAGTTACATTTTATCGACGGGATTGTAAACACGGACAAATATTTAAATATTTTATAAGAATCTCTTTTACCGGTTATAGAACACAGTTTAACATTAGTGGAATTTGTCTTTTAACAGGACGGCGCAGGTTGTCATACCTTAAAAAGAGTTTAAAATGGATTGAAGACCATGACATACCACTTCTGGAATGGGTTTCTAACAATCCCCGATAGAGACTTTGTGGCGCGAAATAAAAAAAAAAGCTTTAAAAAACATCCTGCTAGGTCCATCAACGAATTGAAGGAAAAATTGCAAGATATTTGCAATATGTTTACATTAGAATTTTGTCATAACTTGGTAAAAACTATGCCTTGAAGAATTGTGGATGTCATTAAAAAGAAAGGGGAAGTAACTCAGTGGTAAACTTTTAAATTTTTTTGACAATATTACATATTCTATGCGTTTTTTTTTTAATTTATTATTATTCTGTTTAATCCATAGTTTTCATTACGTTATAAAATATTTTCTATAAATATTAGAAAATTTAAAAGTGTTGTACGTTTCGTTATTCGTCTTTTCTTTTAACTGCCCATATTGAATTGACCATATTAAATATAAGTTATATTGGATGCTTTTGCGTAGGATAAATTATAATTTTATACATACTTTAATGTAACTAATAGAGGACGCCACATATGCCACATGTGTGGCATAAATTTGCGATTAATTTTTTTTGCTTTTTAAGTTAGCCCTATTTCTGTTAGAAAATATTAGATACATTATTTTTACAAAAAAAAAACGTATAGGCTTTTTTTATCCTAAAATAAAATAAAATTTATTAAAAATAATTCGTACTAATTTTTTCAACTATAAAACTTACTTTGTAAGTACCAAATCCTAATTTGTGAGCTTCTCGGTGACATGTTGCTCTAGAAAAGTGTCTTCCAATAACGTCACTTCATAAAACGCTTAACTCCATATAATTCGCTCGTCGATTTTTCACTATAATGCCCTTCTATCTGCTTCGGTTATTTTACTTTTTCGTACATTTCTAGGTTTTGTGACGACCGAACCTGTAGTTTTTTTTCTTCTGACTATATTCGTTACACTATAGCGTGACAATTGCACCTTATTCGCGATTTCCGAATTAGATTTTCCAGAACTAAAAAATCAAATAATGAATAAACAAATTTTCTCATCGAAAACTTTACCTCGACCCATTGTACAATCTACAAACGGCAAAAACCTTGACAATACTACAAAATACATTTGATATTAACTGACAATATTATTTTTTTTATGTCATTTTTCCATAGCTACCTCTAGATTTAACATAATTATGAAAAAATCAACGTGTGTTGGCATATCTGAATGCATACCTAGGGTTTTGTGAATTTTTTTTTATTGTTGAAAATAAATAAAAAACCATAAGGGTAATATTTTTCATAAATATTGATAAAAATACCATATTAATTAATAAAGGAACTTTTAAAAACATGTAAAGTATAATTTGTTTGTGGTAATCGACTTAAATTGCAAATTCCATATAGTTCATCCCAAACCCTTCTTTCAGTGCGTCATAGTTCATCGAATTCTCTCTAACACATTAAGCTAGAAGTGACAGAAAAAAACGTGAGTCTGTGATTATTATACATAGAACTTAGAAAATTATTTATCGTAAAGCTAATTCTACTTACGGGTGTATAATTGGTTGGAGTTTAGAATACGCTAAATAGATATCCAAACGATAATGCGCATAAATATAAGTTGACGCAGAAGGTCTCGATCTTGACAGTATTTTCACAACGTCAACTGATAAAATAATTGTCATTCCAGGTTAGTATTATCAGACATTTTACAGTGAAAATTTAATTTTGTATTTATTGTCATAAAAATATTTTAAATATGCCGAGATATACCGAGAAAGAACAAAGACTAATATTAAAATTATTAAATTATTTTCAATTAGAAAAAGAGGGATTACGATCCTGCAACTGTCAAATTTAACTAAAATGACATGCAATAATTCTCGACATTCTTAAAATCCTATATTATGTCAAAATTAGTGACGCACTGAAAGAAGGGTTTGGGACAGACTGTATGTAAGCTAACCGATAAGGGAAGGGGCTCGTACACATGGCAGGAATGAGAGTATTTAGGCAGATGAGTGAAGTGACAAAAATAAAATGAAGAATGGATATAGTAAATGAAATTTAGAAGTGTAGCGATGAAATCTTCACATACTACCAAGAATCACTAAGTAAGTGAGTAAGAGTGATAAAAGCCTAGACGAAGTTTTTAGTAGTCTTAAGGCAGGCTATGTCGCTAAAGGAGATTGATATTGTTATCAAGATAAAAACTAATGGAGAAATGTAATTATAGTGATAAAGGTAAAGAAAATGATGTGTAAATTTATCGTTGGCACAGACATTATTATTTTTTGTTTTGTGAAAGAATGCATGTAATGAAATATTTATAATTTTTATAAGACTTTATAATAATTTTTTTAGTTTTAAACAATCAAAATTAATTTCTTTGTTATTTTTAATCAGGAATTTTCCAGTTGAATTAGTTACAGATATTAATAAAATGATTTAGAAATAATTAGTACAGACAATAACTAAAAATATATGTTCCTAACAATGACCGTTACCTACACCATTCTCCCTGATTGGGGCACTCTTCCGGTGGAGAATGTAGCGTCATTCACTGTCTAAAGATCCTGGAAATCCGGCGAGAAATACTTTACTACCCTGGTTGCGATTGTGTCGAAGCGTTGTCATGCCATTAGCCGGTAGTTAGCTAGCGAGAGATAAGCACGTTACGGTCCTGATAAAACCCCTATTGATTACTTTATCTTTTAATTAAGCCCTGCGATAGAGCCTTGTCGAAGTCATTGTGCGACGCGTATCGTATCGTCGTGCTTCTGTATCTATTTTGGAGGTAAATAATCGCTCCGTTGTAAATACGGATTAGCAAAAAAGATTGAAAAATAATTATCTTTGTTCAGCTTATAGCAAAGGTCCTAGATTCGATGTTCTAAATCCAACATACTTTAGAGAGTTTTATGAGCTACAATTATCTATATAATCCTAACATGATTTTAAGAAATAATAATTTTTGTAAGTTTTCTATTATTTAAAAAAAGTAAAGATTGACAATATGTCATTCGAACAAGTACATACCGCTCTGTGAATCAGTGTAAAAATTGGCTGTTTATTGCAGTAAATACCAGTTTTTAAAAGTATTTAACTTAATTAGTAATTAGTAATTGTTATGTAGAGTTTTTAAAATCAAGAGCTGTAATATTATTAGGTAAGAAATTGTTTATTAATACTTTTCTAACCAAAACATTTAGCTGTGTTGACATTTTTTGTCACATTTGACATAAGCCTATCAAGGACTGATTCGGCGAAGTATTAGCCAGGCAACCAGTAACACAGATATGCGCTACAATTGCTGCCTATCAGTCGAAACTTTATTACAAGAAAACCAAAAATAGTTACTTTTGACTACATGAGTAACAACTTAAATCCATGATAGCAACACCATATCTGGAAACAACATCCTCAGTAATAATCCAAATTTATATGCAACTACTACTATGTCAAAACCCAAACCGAAATATCCCAAAAAAGATCAAGACATATTAGTACATGCTGAACCAAACTTATTACTACTCAACTACGTCAAAGCCATAGGTAACATTGTTAGCCCCAAAAATATATGCTTCGCCTCAAGAATTTCCAATAATCGGATATGCATCTACTTAACAAATTCTGAACTTGTCGAACATATTTTAACAGAATACCCTACGATTACAATCAACTCTGTAGAACTACCCGTAAGAAGACTGATTACCCCAGCCAAAAGACTAATAATCTCCAACGTCTGTCCATCAATACCTCATGAAATTATAGAAAAACACCTTCAAGATCTAGGTCTTCAACTTGCTTCACCAGTGTCATATAATAAATCTGGAATCTCTGGTGATGAATTTACGCATATTAAGAGTTTCAGAAGACAGGTATACGTTACTCCAACTACAGATAGCCTCGAAATTAAAACTTCATTAATAATTTCATTCGACAATAATTCGTACAGAATATTTCTCTCCACCGACAAAATGGCATGTTTTCTATGCAAAAAACATGGACATACAGGAAATAACTGTCAAAATCCCCCTAACAATCCTCTCCCAAAAAGAAGAAACGTCCCCAACTGAACTCATTCCTGCTACTCCAATATTAAACAATATGGCACCACCAAACACAACACAAAATACGATTCCCAGGCAACAGATAAAAACTGTAGATATATCCACCCCTTCTATGGGCGCAAACAATGAATTTCTTCCTCCTAGCACTGGTCAGAAACGAACTCGTTCTGACTGCAGCGATTCTACCTCCCAAGAAACACACACATCTACTAACTTACCCATCAAAGACATAAAAATGCCTTCACCCGATGCAAACGTGCATAAAAAGCATAAAACTAAAAAATCCAAGAAAGTCGCACCCGATCAATCTAAATTAACCGCCTCCTCTGTTCTCACAATCAATAATCATTTAATCAAGAAAATCCAAACTTATTCCCTTTACCGGTTGAAAATTTTCTTGCCTTTCTGTAAAACTCATTTGGAAGTAATAACCTTCTTCAAGAAGCACAGCAGTTCACTCAAAATGTTCGATCACTACTCAACGACATGTTTAGAATATACTCTTCACTGGAAGATAGAAAAATCAAGAATAGTTTACAAGAGTTTCTAAGAAAATTAAACAGCAACTTAATATAGACAATTCAAAAATTGGAAGCACAACATCGCAATCTACAAATAATGATGAAGATTATCTAACCGACTCTTCTCTGACCTCTCAACGTTCCCAATGTTAAATATATTTTACTTTAACGTTAGTGCAGTGGAACTGCGATGGGTTCTACCCTCGCTTAGAACTCTTACAACAGTTAATCAATAATACAAAAGCAGATATCATCTGCCTTCAAAAAACCAATTTCAAGGAAACACATAAACGTGATCTTAAAAATTGTGAAGGTTACCTTTTCCTTCGGACTACGTATACAAGAGCAAGTGGAGGAACATCTATCTTGGTGTCTAATGATTTATTTTCTATACAATATATCCTAACTACCAATTTAGAGGCCATAGCAATAACTGTCTGGTGTCTCGACCAAATAACCATATGCAGTACATATATTCCAACTAATTAGAACTTAACATAAACCGAGTTAGATGACTTAATTCGCCAACTTCCCATCCCTTTTATACTGGTTGGAGACTTTAACGCCCATAATACTATGTGGGGCTCAAAGAAAACATTTGGTAGAGGAAAAACCGTAGAGACCGTATTGGGTTGCAATAATACTTGTCTGATGAATAGTGGAGCCAGTACATATTTTAACATCGCCTCAGGAACTTACTCTTCTATCGATCTAAGCATATGTGATCCCAAGTCTGCCGATTTACTCTCATGGTATACTTTAAATAGTATGATAGTAACCACTTCCCGATAGTCATAACAAATAGCAATAAAAAATTTTGCACCATTATTAAATGGAATATCGTTAAAGCGGACTGGAATAATTTTCAGACTAGCGCCGAAGATCATATCATATTACTTCAACAATCTGAAGATATAGACGAAGCAATAACTCTCTTTAATAACTGCATTATTATGTCTGCAGAAAATCATGTAAAAAAATAACAATATGCCCCTCTAAAAAAGCAGTACCGTGGTGGAATTCAGAATGTGAACTAACTGTACGTCAATGCAAAACGGCCCTTAAGAGATATCGAAAAAGAAGAACTCAAGAAAACCTGATCTATTTCAAAAAGCTAAGAGCCAAAGCAAAATATGTTCTTAAAAAAAATCAAAAAAGATTCCTGGCAAAATTTTGTTTCTACATTTACTAGTAATACTCCATCATCTCAAGTTTAGACAAAAATAAGACAAATGGAAGGTCATAAAACTTCTTCAAAAATTCCAGCAATATCATTGAATGGAAAAGTTATAACAGAATATACAAATTCCTCTTGCTCCACAAATTAGTAGACACGACATTGACGCTATCAACCTTCCTTTTACACAAGAAGAATTAGCACTCTTGTACGAACTCCGCCGCTGGACCAGACAATATCCCAAATATATTCACCAAAAATTTATCTTATTTTAGCCTCGCAGCACTGCTAAATGTTTATAACAAGATATAGCATACTCAACAATTACCCAGACTGTATCGTGAATCAATTATCATACCAATAAAAAAATCTGATCTACCCTCAAACCTAACAAAATCATACAGACCTATCTCTCTAACCTGTTCATTATGTAAACTGTTTGAGAAAATGGTTAATTCAAGATTAACATGGCTTTTCGAAAAATATGCAATAATTGACGCAGCGCAATCCGGTTTCAGACGTCACCGTTCAACCCTTGACAATTTAGTGCTATTACAAACACATCCGCTATTTCAAATAAACAAGATCTGATAGCTACTGCCTTTGATATAGAAGGAGCTTTCGATACTATCTCCCGATAAGCCATCCTTGAAAAGCTTCGTCAATACAAGATAACAGGAAATATTTACTCCTTCGTAAAAAACTTTTTAAAACAAAGAACGTTCAAAGTTAAAGCAAATAGGGAAATTTTGGCGACATACGGGCAAAATAATGGAGTCCCACAAGGCTCAGTACTCAGTACAACTCTGTTCATTCTTGCAATAAATGATATTTGTTCCAGTATTTGTCCACCAGTCAAGCACTTAA
The DNA here is from genome assembly GCF_040954645.1 of Diabrotica undecimpunctata. Lineage (NCBI taxonomy): Eukaryota > Metazoa > Arthropoda > Insecta > Coleoptera > Chrysomelidae > Diabrotica > Diabrotica undecimpunctata. Next base: position 89,884,020 of record NC_092807.1, on the reverse strand, counting down.
TATACGCAGATGACCTTATTTTATATTGTCAGGGAAAAAGTACAATTTGCCACATGCAACGTGCTCCAGGCCGCTGTAAATAAACTTAGCGAATTAGAAAAAAAACCGGATTAGCTTTTTCAACCACTAAGTCGAAATTAATACGGTTTAGCAGAAGACATTGCAGCCAAAGTCCAATTATCATTACAACTCCATTGCAACTAGTTACTCATCACAAAATACTTGGTTTAACGTTTGATGGTAGGCTAACCTGGAAACAGCATATCACTGTAGTAAAGGGCAATGCGATGAAGAAACTCAATATCATCAAGGCACTATCAAAGTACTAATCCGCTCAAAACTGGACTACGGCAACTTCATATACATGTCTGCATCAAAATCTAACTTAAAGCTACTGAACTCTGTGTATAACACTATTCTTCTTTGCTTAGGCGCTTTCAAATCTAGTCCCACAGACAGCCTTTACTGCGAGGCTAATGAACCACCTCTCTGGATTTGACGAGAGCATCTTCTTAAAACTTACTTTGCTTCCGTGTCCGCAAATCTATTCAATCCGGTATACCATTTAATTACTTCAACATCGCCTGTGGAGACCCCGCAAAGGATCCAATCAATAACAGACATCCAGAAATTACCTATAAGAAAAACCATCGACCTTACTAAAACACATCCCTTCCCAATCCCGGATACTCCACCTTGGAATAGACCAATCCCAAATTTAATCACTTATCTATTAGAATACAGTAAACATAAAACTTCAAACCTTTTTATAAGGCAACACTTCAAAGAAATTATAAGCAAAAGCCAATTCCAAAAAATTCTGTATACAGATGCCTCCAAAAGCGAAGCAGGCGTTGGATGTGCCGTTACCAAATATGATGAAATAATAAAATCATCTTTTTTACCGAATTTATGCAGCGTATACACTAACTTTATGCGATACTTTAAGCTTAAGCTTTTCAAAAACTAAAAACAGATGATAAATGATTGAGTATAGTGACTCCCTGTCGTCACTACAGTTCGATAAAAATTATATACCCTCAGCATCCCTTAGTTCAAGAAATCTATAGGATTTACAGTGTACTCGCTTTTTAAAGTGTAAATTTCACGATCATCTGGTTACCATCCCATATCGGCATCCCCAGTAATGAAAAAGCAGACCAAGCAGCCAAGCAAGCTTGTGTAAACAGTCAATCGTCAAAAGCCCAACATATTCAAATCCGTAATGACCTAAAGCAGATATTTAAGCAACAACAGTATCAACGTGGCAAACCCACTGAAACACAATCAAGAGTGCATTACATGAGATCCAGCAGACTGTTGAAAAATTTGAACTTCCAACAATATCTAGAAAAGAAAAAGCTGTCATCCGAAGATTAAGAATAGGACAGACCCGACTCACACATGAATACTTATTGAAGTCCGAGCCGAAGCCTAATTGCCAAATCTGGTCAAGTGTATTAACTGTGTAACACAACCTGATCGAGTGTCCCCAATACGCAAAACACAGAATGCAACATAAACTTAAGTCAAATATCAAATACGTTCTAAACTGACCCGATCAAGTCTTTAACCTAATTGGTTTCTTGAAAGACATTCAGTTGTTCAACAGAATATGACCCCTTGTTTTCCATGTACTTTACCTTTAACTTATAACTTAGTGATAAAATAGTCATAGGTTCTAAGCCTATAGATTAACATTAGTTAAGCAATTAGCAAAAGCAATTATTATTTATTGTAAATAATGTCATGTATTTATTAAGAATAATTAAGTGTTTTTGGATGTACAGTAATTTTTTTTAATTTTTAAACATAAAAATAGTTTTTATATATTGAAAAAAGATGAGAGGGGGACACTCGATCAGGTTGTGTTACACAGTTAATACACTTGACCAGATTTGGCAATTAGGCTTCGGCTCGGACTTCATTAAGTATTCATGTGTGAGTCGGGTCTGTCCTATTCTTAATCTTCGGATGACAGCTTTTTCTTTTCTAGATATTGTTGGAAGTTCAAATTTTTCAACAGTCTGCTGGATCTCATGTAATGCACTCTTGATTGTGTTTCAGTGGGTTAGCCAGGTATGATACTGTTGTTGCTTAAATATCTGCTTTAGGTCATTACGGATTTGAATATGTTGGGCTTTTGACGATTGACTGTTTACACAAGCTTGCTTGGCTGCTTGGTCTGCTTTTTCATTACTGGGGATGCCGACATGGGATGATAACCAGATGATCGTGAAATTTACACTTTGAAAAGCGAGTACACTGTAAATCCTATAGATTTCTTGAACTAAGGGATGCTGAGGGTATATAATTTTTATCGAACTGTAGTGACGACAGGGAGTCACTATACTCAATCATTTATCATCTGTCTTTAGTTTTTGAAAAGCTTAAGCTTAAAGTATCGCATAAAGTTAGTGTATACGCTGCATAAATTCGGTAAAAAAGATGATTTTATTATTTCATCATATTTGGTAACATATATATATATATATATATATATATATATATATATATATATATATATATATATATATATATATATATATATACATATACACTCATGGACAAAAATATTATCGAATATTTTGGAATTTTCCAATTTTTTTTTGTAGTCACTATTATTTCAAAATAATTTTAGATTACTGATAATACTCATATAGTAGGCTGATGTACTCAACTGGTTTGAAATATTTTGATGTTTATTTTGACGTTTATTCAGTGGTTAGTGTCATTCGTACATTTTGTCATAAAAATCCTTCTTCACGCAAAGGAAAAATCATACTAATTCGGTTATTTTTAGTTTAATTTATTAAGTTTAATTAAATATTGTTTTGATTTAACTAAGTTTAAAAACATGTATCCCACCAATTCGGCACTGCGATGAAGTCTAAGTAGCACATGTTGTTATTTTGTACGAGGAAGGATATGCACAAAAAGGTATCGCACGACGTCTCAGCAGAACTGAATCTATAGTTTCAAATACTCTAAAAAGGTACCGCGAAAGAGGAAAGTTTGTACGAAGGCCTGGTCAAGGATGCCCAAGGTGCACAACGGCAATTGATGACCGTTTTTTGGTTCTTAATTCTACACGAAATCGTTCATTGACATCAATGCACCTCAGATATGAGCTATTAAATGTTAGACAGGTTAACGTGAGTTCACAAACAGTTAGACGAAGATGAAAAGAAGCAAACTTCAAGCCCAGACGCCCCGCCAAAGTTCCACGTCTTTTCCAAAATCATAAAGCTCGTCGTTTGGAATTTGCAAGAACACATATTTAGTGGAATATCGACAACTGGAAAAACGTTCTTTTCACTGATGAGACCAGAATCCTATTATGGAAGCCAGATGGTCAAAACTACGTCTACAGAAGAGTAGGAGAACGATTAGCCAGCTGCAGTCTCGCCCAGACCGTTAGTTTTGGAGTTGATGGCATAATTCTTTGGGAAGGTATTAGTTGGGAGGTCCGTACCGCACTTGTGGAAGTGATTGGACGGATGACTGGTGATTCTTACGTTTAAAACATCCTGCAAGATCATGTTTTGTCATATGTTGGTTACATAGGATACGAAAGATTCACGGTAATGCATAATAATGCTCGACCACATACCGCTGTCATAGTGAGTAATTATCTTGATGAGGTCCAAATTCGAATATTGGATTGGCCACCGTCTAGCCCGGATTTAAATCCAATAGAGCACATGTGGGATCACTTAAATGCAGCATACGACAAAGAAATCCCGTTCCAAATACGATAGAGCTACTTCGGCTTGCTGCACAGGATCAATAGAATGCAATTTTCCCAGGATATGTCCAAAATTTACTTGCAAGCATGCTGAGATAGATGCAAGCAGCAATAAGAGCTAGAGTGGGGAATACTCGTTATTGATCATGCACTTCTTTCGGTTTAAACCAGTTGTTTAAGTAATTTAAATTATCATTTAAGTTTAGAGTAAAATAACCTTATTAACCTAATATTAAACATTTATTTTTTTCACAATTTTCTCCACATAAAAACTTAAAATTGTTCATTAAACATTATTAAAATAAACTCTATTTTACACTAAACGACTTGCTTGACCAGAATTTATTTTGTAAAAACAAAAATTTGAACATTTCAAAATATTCGATATTTTTTTCCATGAGTGTATATATATATATATATATATATATATATATATATATATATATATATATATATATATATATATATATATATATATATATATATATAAATATATATATATATATATATTTATATATATATATTTATATATATATTTATATATATATATATATATATATATATATATATATATATATATATATATATATATATATATATATATATATAATTAAAATACATTAATTTGATTTTGTAGGAAATGACAGTAATTCATATTTTGATGTTTAATTTATGTCAGAAAGTCACTCGTTTCTGTTTATTATATACTCAGTGTCATTAGAAGTGTTACACCCAGAAGGAATAATTTCTTGAACTTAAAAGTGAAACTGGAACAAACCATGAAGTGGAAATATCCAGGAGTGGCTAGTATACCTGTTGAATACAAAGCACGTGGTGTTCGTGTGTATTAAGGTATAAAAAAATTGCTTATTACAAGCTTAAATTTTTATTTTAAGAAGATCTTTTCGGAATTAAATCATTCCATCATCAGTTAAATAAAAAGTTGTTAAAAAACATTGTATGGCCACTTAAAAAAACTTTCGAAGGACATCCGTATTAAAATATAATCCTCATGGTTTTATCAAGGTAAATGCAATAGACTTAACTTAACTCTCAGAAGAACAGATCAGAGGTAATGTAAGTCGAAAAAACTTCACCAGCTACAGGGGGTCATGTAAGATGCCCCCATCTTCAGTTTTTAATAATCAATAAGTTAAGTCTATTGCATTTACCTTGATAAAACCATGAGGATTATATTTTAATACGGATGTCCTTCGAAAGTTTTTTTAAGTGGCCATACAATGTTTTTTAACAACTTTTTATTTAACTGATGATGGAATAATTTAATTCCGAAAAGATCTTCTTAAAATAAAAATTTAAGCTTGTAATAAGCAATTTTTTTATACCTTAATACACACGAACACCACGTGCTTTGTGTTCTTGAACTTAATTTTTTGGCAACATGGAAGATTTACATCAAGAATGAAACGATAACGTTGACAAGAATTTTTAAATACACTCCTGTATACATCTAGGCATTGACAAAATGAGATGATCAATGTCTGCTTGTGGCACCTCGTTCCAAGCAACTTGAACTTCATGTATTAACTATGCCAGAGTCTGTGGAGGATGGTGCAAAGTGGACAGTCTCCTTCCCATCATATCCCATAAATGTTCGATAGAATTTAAATCCGGAGCACGGAGTGGCCACGGTAAAACATTAACGCCAGCTTCTTGGAGAAAGTCCATAGTTTGACGAGCAATATGGGAACGCTCGTTGTCTTGCTGAAAAAGGACGTCTCGACGGCCGTCGAGATAAGGCAGTAAAGTGGTTTGTAAGATGTCATCAACATAACGTGCAGCTGTCATATTGCCTCGAATAAACACAAGTGGTGATCGGCTACCATGGGCAATAGCCCCCCAAACCATTACTCCAACTGTCCTGTGTACATGTCTCTCAACAGTAAACCCGATATCTCGTCGCTCTCTACGGCGGCGTCTTACCATCCTACGACCATCATGCATTCCTAAACAGATTCTTGATTCACTCAATTCAAACGTTGATGGCAGTCAAAGGAAGCACTAGTCGTGTGCGGAATGAAACCAGTCCAAAGGCTCGAATGCGACGATATAGTGTACGCATACTAACAGGTCTACCTCCTACTCCAAACCATTGGTCAGCAATTTGACGCGTAGTAGCAAAACGGTCACGCAGAGCAAGTAATCTCAAGCGCCTATCTTGACGCTCTGTGGTACGCCTCGGTTGACCAGTAGGTCTTCTTCGTATTCCTCTACCTTCGTTTGTCCACACACGACAGACACGCATAACCGTCATTGCCGTACAATTAACGCGACGGCCTATTTCTCGATACGACAAACCCATATCTCTATACGCAATAATTCTGCCCCTGTCAAAATCGCTTACATGGTGGTAATTTTGATGTCTTCGAACTCGAGGCATTTTCTTACACTGAATACAATTAGACTGAGGAATAATAACTAAAAATTTTTATACAAACCGGTTTTTACAAATCGGTATCTTCACAAAAAAATTTAAAGGTAAAACTTTACAAAAAGTAGAAAAGATAAAACATTGATATTGTTATCATAGCATGTTTTAAATGTTGTCATTCTGTTGCCAAAAAATTAAGTTAAAGAATTTATTCCTTCTAGGTGTAACACTTCTAATATCATTGAGTATATTTTATAACTAGTTTTCGATTGATGTATGGTTGCGTACAAAATGGCGCAAAATATGAATATTTAAATTTTTTTAATTTAGTAAGGAAATTTAATATTAGGGAATTATAGTATTAATTTTTGTAAGAAATGCAATGAAAAGTATTTGGCGCCACTTTGTATGCAATCATACAACATAAGAAAACTAGTTATCAATAACAAAAAATATAATAAGCAGAAACGAGTGTCTTTCTGACATAAATTAAACATCAAAATAATAATTACTGTTAATCATGATTCATACAAAATTAAAATGTTGTAATTATACTTTAAATAAGTTAAGTTTAATGTTTTGTGAATTTCAAAATTTAATGGATTAACCTTATGTTGTAAGTTGTTGTGCTAGTTTTATACAATGATTTTAATTATAATTTCATTATATTTACTAATAAAATAATTGTAACCATATTTTAGCATACCCTGAAAAAGCGAATAAATTTTGCGAAAGCTTGATAAAAGAACAAAGAGTTTTACTTATCCTGCTCTAATAATGACTGCAACCTCAAAATAAAACTATAGTTTACATAGCGTGTCAGTCAATAATATCTAACTACACAACTATATATATATATATATATATATATATATATATATATATATATATATATATATATATATATATATATATATTTACATTTATATATATATATATGTACATTTATATATATATATATATAGTGATATTGTTCTCAGTTATTAATTTTTGTCATCCAGTAATTGCAGAGAAACATAATGAAGTCGACAATAAAAAGTCTTCGGACGAACTCCTCTCATTAACATCATTTAATTGGAGTGAATTTTATTATTTCATCGAGTGAATAATTGTCGAATATCGAGCGAAATTCAAAACTTCAGTTAGTCGAACGAAATTTTACTTTTCCAGTTAATTAATGATAATTGCAGCTTTCCACAATATTTACATTGAACAAGGTAATTAAGTTGGTTTTATTGATGCTCGACTTTAAATTGAATCTATTTTGAAATTTCGAGTTATTCGAGAAAAATTATTGAAAAGTGTGATCATTTAAAGCTCAGAGGTGTATTAGGAACTCAGAACTCAGTGATGACATAATCTAGTCTAACATTACACAGTTTTAGGTAAATACTAAGACTACATTGACAGAGTTATCTAACATCTTGTTTAACTCCTCCGTAGTCTGTCCCAAGCCCGGTTGAGAAAGAAGTAGGGTTAGGTCGTCGGGTTAGGTCGTCGGGTTAGCTCCCGGTACGTGGAAAACAAAAATAAAGATTAACGGAAACGAAATCAGCAGCAAAAACTGACCATGAATATAGGATATTGAAATGTACAGAGTATAAACAATAAATACCAAAAAACTTTTACGGAACTAAAACAATGGAAGATGGACGTAGCGGTACTTACAAGAATACAAAAAAGTCAAGGAAATATTAGAAGAATATATTTATTACTACAGTGAAGTACATAAGGACCAAAGAGAAAAAGGGAGTATTCGTAGCAATAAAAAAATGGTGTTACAGTAGACGGTACAGTAGACCAGAATGAAGCTTTTTCTATATTTTTAAAAGTTAAGTAATAATTTTGAAAATAAAATAATTTTATTATTAAACAAATTAAATAAAAGTCAAATAATTTAACTAATTATTATGTTTGCTCCTAACGCTACCTGTTGACTTATTAACAAATAACAAAGCATACGTTGTTTATTTCTGACGTTGTGACCGAACTGACAAATTCAAACAAAATAATAAATTATAATAAAATATAAATAAATATCATTTGATAGTAAATTGAATTATTATATAAAATTATTATATATAGTATGTTTAAAAATATTAATTGTATTTACATGCAATTATTTTAAAACGAGAAGTGTGTTAAAAATTTAAACAGTTAGTTCAATATTGTTATTAATGGGATGACATTTATGACTTTTAAAGTTTGAAAATCATTGCTAATCGAATCTTTTATTCACAAATATTCTTTCTCATTTAATGTCTATATTTTGTTAGTTATTTTTAATGCAGTTACGCCATCTTTTGGCGCCAGTTCTGAGACGCTCGCCTCAGCATTTTAGCATAGACAAAAAAATAATACAACGTCAGTATAGAAGCTTTGCTTTAAAAATATTCGCTCCTGACTGACGCGACACCTACCACCTTCATCTGACAGTTTTGGGCCTACCAATTTTCAGGTTAAACATATGACATATGTTTGACATAGTTAAATACATGCGAAATTAACAATTATTAATAATTAACTTTTTAATTATATTTTTTTAGTTTATGTACAAAATAAATGTAGTATTAAAAACTGGGTTTCTCAAAATTCATCATAATATATCTTTTCAACCACAAACGGAAAAAAAGGGAAAAATCTAGTACTGGCAAATCAAGTTTTTCACGTGAAAGAGCATATATTTAAAAACAGTAATAGTACCTAAAAGTTATAATATAAAAGGTAAAGTCATCAGGCACTCTGCAGTTAGCTTGAAGCCTTATAAAATATCATTTAAGGTAAATTATTTAAATTTTTCCTATTTTAATTTCATAAAAATGAAGTTATGTGATATTACCTTTTTCATATTAATAGCACGGATCCATCTTTTTCTTTTCTCTAATTTATATGTAATCTTTGGGAACCTATAAAAACTACACTTACTATTTTTGCTATTATTAGCACAATTAAATACGCAATATGTATTTGCTCACATTTTTGATAAAATTTATGCGTAAAAAGGTAGAGGAAGAGAAAAACCAATGATAGAAGTAGATACCGCCACCGATGAGAGTAAAGGAGAAGAAAAAGATCATTTCGAATAACTTCTACAAATTGCACCTAAATGCAGTAAATGGAAGAAAGGATAGTAAAAAATAATAGGGATATGTGGAAAATGTCTTAATGAAAATCGAACGAGACTGATTGACCTATGTGGCGCGTATTTGTTAGAAAGGTGTAATGGTTTCTTTGGATATAAGGAGATACAAAAAATCAATAATAGACTATATAATTAGTTGACGTACCTAGACGACAGTAATTAAGAGTCCTGAAGGGCTCATAAATGAGTCCTGTTCAAATAACCGTTATAATATGTTATAACCGTTGTCATAGAAAAGAGTCAATGATCAAGGTGAAGAAAAGAGAGTATATAGAGGAGCACCATTTGGAGAGATCAAAAATATACAGAAGAATAACGGTCACACCAGTCTAATAAAAATAAAATGTATTAAGGAGAAAAGAAAAGTATTAAGAGAAATTAAGAGACTTAGATGACAAATAACAGAATCAAAAAGGCGCTAGATGATGCTTTGGAGAAGAAGGTGTAGATTAACACTAACAAAAAAAGTGCGATATAAATGAATTAGAAAAAATTAATGGATGTGAAGAAGACACCAAATTATGAAATAGAAAATGAAAATGATAGTGGTATGAACATATGCGAAGGATGAAATAGACAAGAATATCGCTAAAAACTTGAAAATGGAAACCAAATAAAAGAAGGAAAAGGTGACGTCCTAGAGTACAGTGCAATGCATAAAAAAACAGCAATGGAAAAAAGATACCTCACTGAAGAAGACATAAATATATATATATATATATATATATATATATATATATATATATATATATATATATATATATATATATATATATATATATATATATATATATATATATATATATATATGTTAGTTTTGATATTTCCGCGGGAGCTGTATGTTACATCAATGGTATTCCGGGTTTGACTCCGCGTTAAATGTTGTTGGTTTTGATAAAAACCATTTTGACGACGTTTCGGCAAGATCTCACTTGCCATTTTCAAGTCTCTCTGGATGGTCTGCTTCTTGTCGATGTTCGAGTGGAAGTGACGCTACGGGTGTTAGGCAGCTGGCTTTTGTAGTTACTGCGTGTTGCGCGCGCTCTTGTAATTGGTCCGGTGCGCAGGTCAGTGGGCGGGGTCTTGGTCGATTCCGTTCTTGCGTTATTCTTCGGGATAATTGTTTTCCATGTTTTTGGCAATCTTTGGGCATCGTCTCGAGAATTTAAATTATTTTCTTGTTTTTCTATTTCTATTGCTTCTCTGATAATTCGTTTTCTCTTGTTTTCGACATTCGCTAACATTACCGTATGTTTGAGGTCAATTTTGTGTCCTGTAGCTAAAGAATGCTGGGCTAGGGATGACGTCGTTTCTTTTCGTTCGATGGCATTGCGATGTTCTTCTTGTCTTACTTGGATCCTTCTATTTGTCTGTCCAATATAGGCTCTATCGCATTCTCCACAGGGAATTTTGTATACTCCTTGGTTTTCTAGGGGAATCTTTGTCTTGGCAGATGGTAATATATTTGCGATTTTTCTGTCGGTGTTGAAGACAGTCTCTATTTTGTGTTTTCTCAGGACCCTGCTTATCTTCTCTGTTGTGCCTTTAATATACGGTAGAGTGGTTTTGGCAATCGGTTTTTCGTCTTCTTTTATTTCTTTTGTTGTTTTTTGTGGTCTTCGTGCCTTTTCGATTCTGTGTGTGGAAAAGCCGTTGTTTTTTAACGCTTTTGTAACTTTCTGCATTTCTTCTTTCTTGTGTTCTTCGTCTGTTAGTCGTTCAGATCTTATAGTCAGAGTTTTTATGACTGAATTCAATTGTGCAGGATGGTGGTGTGAATCTGCATGTAGGTATCTGTCAGTGTGAGTTGGTTTTCGATACACTGTATATCCAATGTTGCCGTTTTCTTTCTTTATTATTAAGACGTCTAGGAAAGGTAGTTGTTGATTACTTTCTAATTCCATCGTAAACTTGATCTTGGGATGGATACTGTTAATGTATTCTAGAAATGCAGTAAGTTTGTCTACTCCATGTGTCCATATGATGAAAGTGTCGTCCACATATCTAAGCCATAGTTTGGGTTTATATTCTGCTGTTCTTATTGCCCGTTCCTCTATGTCTTGCATAAAAAGATTTGCTATCACGGGAGATAGCGGTGAACCCATCGGTGCCCCTTCAACTTGTTTGTACCGTTGATCACCATATATAAAATATGTGTTGTTTAAGCAGTGCCTCGTCAAATTTAGGGTATCTTGCGGTACTGGGTATTTTCTGCTTATAATTTCCAAGGATTCATTGATGGGAACGTTGGTGAAAAGTGAAACAACATCGAAACTTACTAACAAGTGTCCCGGCCCAAGAGTAACATCTTTTATACGCTCGATGAAGTGGCCTGCGTTCTTAACGTAGGAATCAGCTTCTTCTGCGTAAGGCTGTAGCTTTTCAGCCAGGAACCTTGCCAGTGGTTGTAACGGTGATCCGATGGAGCTCACTATTGGTCGTAGTGGTAATCCATCCTTGTGAACTTTTGGTAGACCGTACAGTTTTGGACATCTCGATGATTTTTCCTGTGGAATAAGTTGAAAATGATGTTCTTTATTAATATTGGATGTTTGTATTTTTGCTTTTGTTGTTTTTTCTAGATATGTTGTCGGGTCAGTCGATATCTTCTCGTATGATGGATCGTCTAGAATATCTTTCATCTTTTGATCGTAGTCTGTGACATTCATAACCACCATATATATATATATATATATATATATATATATATATATATATATATATATATATATATATATATATATATATATATATATATATATATATATATATATATATATATATATATATATATATATATATATATATATATATATATATATATATATATAAATATATATATATATATATATTGTGACAATTGGGGTTTATAGAAAATAATTTATAAGTTATATACTACATAATATTAGATATAAAAAAGTATTTGATTATTTTAAATAAGTTATATACTAGAGAAATTTATAAAAATATATTTATGTGAGGGCATTTTAAGAAATTAGCATATAATAATTGTAAAAAGTTGTATTTTAGTAATTATAATGTGGTAGATACATTTAAGTGAGCCATGTGACTAGGCAACCAACTATACATACTCCAAGTGTCATATTAAGAATTTTTACGAATATAAGTGGGGTTATAATAATATATTGTTTGAATTGTGTATTTTATTAAATTAGAGTGTTAGTTACTAATTTGAATGTGTATTCTGATCTGAAAAGCCTAAATGTCAACAAAATTATCAATGGAACATTAACGAATTCTCCAGAGTGCAGAGTGTGACCATTGGTTACGGTCGAACATTCTGGAATAATGATTATGGCGGTGGATGGAACAGATATTTTTTTTCGAGAACATCGATATCGAAGAAATAGAACAAATTGGAACATGATCTCTTACCAGATGGTTCTGGAATATCCAAAAGGATATAAATACCCGTGATTTGGATTCAAGATGGCAGTTTTTGGAAGTTTTTAGTCAGAAGTCAAGCAGTTTATTATGAAAGTTAGTAGATTAGTTAGTGAAGTCAATTGTTCACAGTTTTAGTAAGTCAGTCAAGCAGTTTAATAAGAAATATGAAAGTTAGTTGGAGATAGTCCAATTGTTTAATATAGTGAGTTAAATGAAGATTAAAAATTATGCATATATTTAATGCACATTTATAATTATACACAAATAATTATTGAAGATTATAAAAGTATATTAGAAGAATATTGGATGGACATTGGAAGGAATTAAAATTATATTATGATTGGAGATTAGTATAAATCAACTTATAATAATTGGATATTGGTATATTGAAAAGAAGAATAAATATAAATGGTGTTTGCTGGTTTGCTTGGTGGTGTAGAAATGCTGGTGAAGAAAACTATAACTTAAATTGGTAGAAGCTGATAATTGGAAAAAGTAATTTCACAAAAAACAAGGATAACTGAAGTACGAAGACATTCAGTGGTGATTAGAATCTATATAGTGGAAAACAGTTCATTTAGGCATTCAGTGAAAGAAAGGTACAAAATTTTGTTAATATAATTTTGTTAGTGTCATAACAATTTCAATTTTAAAGATAGTTTGTTTAAATTTTACATTGTCTATAGAATTTAATTAGTTTTATAAGAATATCAGTTTAAAGATAGTTTATTTTAAATTTATATTGGCTAGGTTAGATATATATGTGTGTTTCATAATAGTTATAATAAAGATAATTTAAAAAAGTACTTACAAACTAATTCTTTGAGAACCGCGATAAAAACCCTATATTATTAAAAATACTCATTGCTCATCATTCAAACAAAAAACACATCATAACAATTTGGCACCCAACGCGGTGGCTCTCTATTTAAAAGAATTAGTTTGGGAAGATAAGTGCTCTCATATAATTAAATTAATTATCAGTAGAAAGGAAAAATTATAGATTTTATTTTTAATTATATTTGAACAAGTAAAGTCTCAAAATGTCTCAAGGAAAGAAAGGTACAAGAAGCAAAAAGAATGAAGAAGATGTGGAAGTAGAAACAGAACCTATACAAGAGGAGAGTTTAGTACAAGTTCCACAAGATACTGCAGAAATGAATCCAGAAAGAGAGGAAAATGTCAATATGGCAGCTTTGATGTCATTAATGATGCAGATGAACAAGACAATGGAAGAGAATTCAAAAGAAATCAAAGAAGACATGAAAAAAATGGAACAGAAAATGGAAGAGAATACGAAAAAAATGGAAGAGAATTCAAAAGAAGTCAAAGAAGACATAAAAAAAATGGAACAGAAATTGGAAGAGAATTATAGAAAATTAGAAAAGAAAATAGAAGATAATAATAATAAAATTGTAAAACAAATGGATAAAAAACTTGAAGCTGCAGAGAAAAAAGTAGCAAATGAAATAAAAAGTATACGGAATGACTACAAGAAAAGGATAGACAATGAGAGGACAGAAGTAAAGAGGATTATTCAAGATAATAAGATAGATATAGAACAGAAAATAGAGTTACAGAAATGTAACTTAGAAGTAAAAATTAACGAAGACAGGAGAAACACAGAAGAAAAATTAGACGATATACAACAAAATATCCAAATAAATTGTAATCAAATAAGAAATGTGGAACAGAGAATAGATGATATTTCACAAATGAGAGACAAAGGGAGACCTTACTTAAATTTAACAAATGAGACTGGGATTAAATTCTCTGGTAATATAAAAAATTTGCATCCTAGAGTATACATAAATAGTTTAAAACATAAATTAAGATTTGTGAATAATATTAATGATATTAAAGATTATATTAGAGTGACATTAAATGACAATGCAGCAACTTGGTTTGCTAGTATTGAGAATGATTTAGATAATTTTCAAACATTTGAAGATAAATTTTTAAATTATTATTGGGGTGAATTAGAGCAAGCCAAGTTTAGAGAAATTCTATATTTTGGAAAGTATAATCAAAATTTAAAATCAAATATGGTAGATTATGCATTGAAATTGATAACAGTTGCAAAATATTTAGAACCACCACTTAGAGAGGATGAAACAGTCTTAAATGTATCTAGACATTTTGATGCTGATGTTGTGCAAACCGTAACTGTACAAAATATTCAAACAATAGATAGTTTTATTAATTTTATTCAAAGAATACAAAGAGGCAATATGACAAGTAATACTAACAACAGAAAAAACAATAATAACTTTCAATATAATAAAAATGATAATCAACAATATAGACAATCATATAACAATAATACTAGGTATGGTAATAATTAACAAAATTTTAATAATAATAACAGTAATCTAAATAGACAGAACTTTAATAATAATACTAGTTATAATAGACAAAATTTTAATAATAATACTTATTATAATAGACAACATTTTAATAACAGTACTAATAATAATAGACAAGATTTTAATAATAGAAGAAATACAGAGCGACCTAACTATAACAGACAGGTAAATTGTGTTCGAAGGAATAGAAGCTGCGAAGACAGGGAACGAAGTAGTACAAGGCAAGAAAATGTGAGTAGAAGTCATAGTAGGGAAAGACATAGTACATCAGATCCAAGTGGTCAGATACAATCTGACAATTCTAATAATCAAAATTTTGTGCAGTAAACTTTCTGAATTACAAGTTAGGCCATTGCTATTATGAAAAACCTTCTGAATTTATTTCTTTAGATGAAGAGAAAATTATTGAATCTATTAATTTAATTTATATAAATGCTTTAATTACTTAGTTCTCGGGAAGAACCGCGTTGAGAATTTATTACTCGACGTTTCGGCACCCATTTTGGAGCGATTATTAAGAGTGATACGGTTCTACTGTTGTCCGCAATTTCTCAGATATCCACATATCCGATTCAGCTACCAAAGCTCTATCAAAAGGCTTCAATTTTTCTGTCACACCTCATTCAATCCCAACTGAGAAAATCATTTGCCAAACTGAAGAAGCCATTTCTCATCTTCCTTCCGACCAAGCCGAAGTCGCCAGACAAGATGTCGCCAGAATTCTCCGTACTTCCAAACCCCCACCGTCAAATATCAGTCTTTCAGAAAGACGTGCCCTCAAAGAACTTTATAACAACCCTGACATTGTCATTCTTCCGGCCGACAAAGGTAATTCCACCGTCATTCTTAACTCTTCTAATTATTTCGACAAAATGTTCGAACTTCTCAATTCCACAGAATACAAACGCGTCCCAAACGATCCAACCACCTATCTAGAAAAAACGACCAAATCCATCATAAATAAGTCTACTCTACGTTCAGACATCAAAAAATCTCTTACACCCAGAGAAAAATCATCCCGAATTCCAAACATATACGGCCTTCCAAAAATCCATAAACCCAATGTTGCCCTAAGACCCATCGTCAGTGCATACAACTGCCCCACTCAGAAATTGGCAAAAAATCTCGCTTTATTCTTACAACCATTAGCCGAAAAAGCCTCGTCTTTTGTCAAAAACATTTTTCATTTTATTGATCTTCTGAAAAATATTTCTATTTCACCCTCAGATATTCTAGTTAGTTTTGACATTGTTTCCTTATTCACCAACATTCCCATCGATGAAGCCATTTCCATCTTGGACTCTAAACATCAAATCCCCCAAGACACACTATCTCTTATAAAACACTGCATGTCTAATACATACTTTTCATTCCAAAATCATTTTTCTATCGTCAAATCAAAGGTGCCCCAATGGAATCTCCCCTCTCTCCCGTAATAGCTGATATTTTCATGGAACATTTCGAAACAGCAGCCCTGTCCTCATCAAATCTTAAGCCCACCTGCTGGTTACGGTATGTTGATGACTTTTTTGTCATTTGGCCTCATGGTAAAGACACGTTAGATCTCTTCCTCTCCCACCTGAATGGGATACATCCCAGTATTCGATTCACGATGAAAGTTGAGTCTGAAGCGTCTTTGCCATTCCTTGATGTTCTTATTTAGAAAAACTTACCTCACAGCTTTTCCTATTCCGTGTACCGGAAACCCACTCATACAAACCGATATCTTAATGCCCAGTCACATCATCACCCCGCCCAACTCAATTCAGTTCTCAACACTCTCATTTCTCGTTCCATAAGACTTAGCGACAACAATCATAGGTCATCCGAAATTAATTCAATAAGGCAAACACTCTTACAAAACGGCTACCACAAAACCCAAATCAATAAGAGCATTCAAAAACATCTAAACCCAATTCCATCCAAAAAAGAAACCTTGCCGACGGATCAACCCGAAATCTTTCTACCTTTTATTAAAGGTGTCACAGATAAAATCAGTAGAACTCTTCTTCCTCTAAATATCAAAACCATCTTCACTACTCACTCCAAGTTATCCAATCTCGTCAGATCCGTAAAAGACCAAATCCCTAATGAAGACCATGGTGTCTACGAGATACCCTGTTCCAGTTGCCCACGTACATACATCGGACAGACAAACCGACGAATCCATAACCGTATTTACGAACATTCTATATCTGTCAAACATTCCGATACTACTTCAGCCCTAGCCCAACATCATATTCAAACAGGCCACAAAATAGATTTCGAAAAAGCAAAAACCATCGCCCCCATCCGCTCCTTAAAATCGAGAATCATTCGTGAAGCTATCGAAATCGAAAAACGATCTAACAGCTTGAACACGCGCGATGACGCGAAACTATTGCCGGCAACATGGCGACCCCTGCTTCAGCGACCTTCCGCCCACACCGCCCAGGCCACGTCAGTTCAGACCACGTCAGCGCATACCGTTCCCGCGCATACAGCGAGTATAAAAGCGGCGACACAGGGTAAGACCGGTTGTCACTCGACACTGAGGAGTAGGCAGATTGAGACCTCAGTGCTGAGAGACAGTTCTTGCAATATAGAACACGATACTGGTACGTCTCGAGTGAGGGGAGTAGGCAGATTGAGACCCCGAACTCGAACCGAACCGTATCAATTGAAAATGGCTCCAAAATGGGTGCCGAAGCGTCGGGTAATAAATTCTCAACGCGGTTCTTCCCGAGAACTAAGTAATTTTCATTCACCTGACCGCGGAAATTTATCCGAACATTTTATTCGCCTCTACGGGGAGGAATCTTTCATTCTTACTAAATCCTTTTCTAATCTTCTAACACGCAAATACCGTCTTCTCTGTGGCCATTCTTTTATATATATATATATATATATATATATATATATATATATATATATATATATATATATATATATATAGTAAACTCTTAAATATTGGGGAAATCTGCAAGAAAGACTCTAATGTGTATCAATTGTTTCGCCGAACGTTTTCGCCAAAGAGAATTAATTTGGCTTCTTCAGGGCTGAAAGAGAATAAATTATAATTAGCTACCATATATTATCTATTAAAACATTATTGATCTTACCGTAACTTAGAATTGTAGAGTTAGAATATTAAAAAACTTAGCTAGTAACATAGTGGTGTTTTTTTGTTACTATGTGCAAAAAAAGTTTTTTGTAAGGTTTGAAATGTATGGTAGCTTTGAACTTGACACGTAAAGGCTTACCCAAGGTTAATCGAAAAACCCAATGTAACTACATTTAAAAGGAGGTAATTCTTTGAATTGTCGGCAATAATTAAATTTTTGATTTTTAGATAGTTTAAAAGTGAGGTTCTGTTTTAGCCAGAACGCAAGCGCTGACAACTTCATTGTTCTTATGAATCTTTATGTCGTTAAGGTTCTTTGGTAAAAAACGAATGAATTTAAATCCCAGTATAGGAAAATATTATTTTGATTTACTTTATTTAATTATATTATATTGTTCATGTATTATTGTATCTTATTGAGATGTATCTAAGAAAAGCAAGGGAATGTTATATATTTTTTTGTGTTAATGAAAATTAATTATAAAGGTATGTTAGTTGTTAATGGATATATCAGTCAAGTTAGTTATCTGTGATATAGTATTGTTCTTGGTATCTGATTTAAGTAACAAGTGGTATATATCGCTTAGATTCTTGATGTCACTCTTAACATTAATGGAGAAATCGTTAAGGAAAATATAAGACATTTCAATGAACTCTCTTTTAGATTTATTGTTCTCACGGTGGAGAATTGTGGTGTTAGTATAATCCATGAGATGACCAGTGGAATGTACATGTTTGGCTAATGCACAACGGTCAGGGTGAAGTCGAGAATCACTTTTGTGTAGTGTAATACGTGATTTCAATAATTGAGATGTTTGACCGATGTAGGAATTGTTGCAAGAGAGACATGGAATGTTGTAGACAATATTACTAAGCCTATCTATGGGAGTCTTATCTTTTATCTTAGAATAAAGATTATTAATTGTTAGGGCTGATCTACAAGCCACATTAAGTTTAATGTTGTTATTATTATTGCCAAAGCTATTTTCAACACTTTTCAGAATCCTTGTTAACCCTGGAGTGATATCTCTGAAATATGGTAGTGAAAAATATTTGTTTATAGGAGTATTCGAGACTGGGTTCCCACTTAAGACATCAGGATCAGCATTGTTAGTCGCGAAGGAAGGTGTAATATCTTCGTCATGGATAGTATTAAACAAAATCTTATTAACTAATGGTGTTGGATAAGCGTTTGAAATAAAAAGTTTCTCTAGGATTTGTAGGTTTTTTTGTATGAAATGAAGGATCTGATAGTTTTGTTACTCTATTTTTCATCTGTTTAATTAAGTTGACTTTGGTAGAATTGTTATGGTATGAGTTGTAGTTAAGGTATCTACCAGAATGGGTCGGTTTTTGATACCAATCTATTTTAATGTTGTTGGTTTCCCTGATCATCCTTATGTCGAGAAAGGGGACGGACCAATTACCATCTTCCCTCTCTATAGTGAACTGGATGTAGGGGTCATAACCATTAAAAGTATCTAATAGTTCATCTACCTTGTCATTGGGTATAGCCAAAATGATATCATCAACATATTTTTTAATAAATGGAATATTAAAGGATAGTAAAGGAATGACTGAGTCTAATACATAATCCATAACGTAAGTTGCAATGATAGGAGAAATCTTAGCTCCCATAGGGGTACCGAAAGTTTGTTGATAGAATTTATCATTTATCAATAGAAATTCGACGATGCTAATGAATCTGTCGTAAGACATGGAACAACAACCTCTAATACGGTCCCAGTTGATCTCTATTGATGTCAAACATATTCCTAGATGAACATTGCTGAATAAGGATACAACGTCAAGGCTAACGAGGACATAATTTGATGGTAGTATGTAGCCAATATATTTATTTACCATCTCAAAGGAATCTTTAATGTAATATTGACTTTCATAATTCACACATCAAATTATGTCCTCGTTAGCCTTGACGTTGTATCCTTATTCAGCAATGTTCATCTAGGAATATGTTTGACATCAATAGAGATCAACTGGGACCGTATTAGAGGTTGTTGTTCCATGTCTTACGACAGATTCATCAGCATCGTCGAATTTCTATTCAACAACACTTACTTCTCATTTAATGATAAATTCTATCAACAAACTTTCGGTTAATGTTGGTTCGGTTAATTTCGATTAATCAACTATGTTATTTTTTAAACAATAAATCATAAAACAAAAATTTTGGTAATTCAAATATTGTCAAATTTCAGAAACATCAATATGACCAAACGCAACATGTCATACACATTCTTGTACCGCGTTCGGCCTGACTGGAAAAATGTATTATATTTTTGCAAAATTTTGGAGTCCCTTAATTCGTAGTACAATTTTAACATTTGTTCTCTATGTCTACTCCTCCACAAATAGTTGCTGATGACTTTTGATGTAAAATAAATAGGGAAGCAGGAATTCAACAATTTAGAATTTCCCATTAAGGTTCCTATGGCCCTATATCTCCCTATAACAAGAAGAAATGACAAATGGGAGTGATAACAAATGACAAATAAGTAAAGTCTTGGTTATTTTTGCAGCTATTCTGTTTCTTTAAGTTTTTCTTTTTGTTCGAGTATTCGAGGTGTTTTAAGATATAAGCTCTTTAAATATCACTTCTAATACCTTGTCACTTGATTGAAAATTTAATAATTGAATTGACAGGTACATTGAAAAAAAGGAGTAGTACTTGAAATAATTATAAACGATTGTGTAACCAACGACAATAATAATATACTAATCAAAAGTTTTCAAACTAAACAACCATGCAGTAAGTTTAAAAAATGTCAGTTACAAAAATAACAAAAACCTGCAAAAATCAATTTCAACTTACAGTGAAACCTTATTATGTGGAAAATATGTTACAAGGATAAAATAAGTATCACACAGTAGGTTAATTTATAATTTTGAGCCCAACAGTAATAAATTATTTATTGAATTATTGTAATTATTATGTTTTAATAAAAAAAATCCAATCAAAACATTGAAGAAACACATAAAATTCATCTGTTTATATTCCATGAAATGAACAGCTGGCGCATCAAGTAGCAACTGAATTAGCTCCTTCAGATTCTGAAACCCGAATTGTATTTGTGTGTGATGCATTGCGTGGTCTTTTCGTGGAAAACTATTTCATCTTTATATTCTAAAACTAAATATCCTATAGACAAATTTGAAAAAACGAATTTAGTATACAGCATTAGTTGTACTCAGTGTGAGGCTGAATATGTTGGTGAGACCGGAAGAAATCTTTCAAATCGCATTATTTCTCACAAAAGTGATTGCAGAATTAAAAAACCATCTTGTGCTTTGGCAGAGCATGTAATCGATAAAGACCATATTATGGATTTTGATAACATTAAAATTTTATGTAATGAAAGTAATAAATTTAAAAGGACTTTTTTGGAAATGGTTTGTATTAGCAAAAGTGATAATAGTTTAAACAAAAGATCAGAAATTCAAAATTTAAGCAAAATTTATAATTATATTCTTTCTTTATGATTTATATATAAAACTTGTAAAATGTCATATTTAATTCTCCATATATCTGTCACATTCTTTCAGACATCTGTCAACGGTGAATAAATCTTCTTCTTTTTGTTACTAAACAAAAAAGAATGTTTAAACGAAATTTTACTTTTGGCAATATAATTGTCAAAAATAAAAATTTTATGTTGGCATTTATGACATTGAGGCTATTTGTAATTGGTTGCTATTTGAACTTATTTATAAATTCAATTATTTTTGTATTAAAAAAATGTTTTCAAAATTATAAAAATTTTCGGAGAAACATTTATTGGATTGAAACATTTTTGTATTAAATATTTTGAAAATGTATTAGCAGTAATTTTTACTAAACTAATTTTTATTTGGTAAGTTAACAAAAATTGTTTTTTCTTTTTTGTTTAACCTTGTAAGTATTTTGTCTTTTTTAGCTCTTGATAATAATTGTAAACACAATTGAAAGCTCGAGAATAAAAAAAATAGTTAACCAATAGCCCTTTTATTGACTCCAACCCATCCAAAACAGTTATATATTTGTTCCAAACGAGTCACAAGTACTTCTTTTTTTTATATATATATATATATACATATATACATACATATATATATATATATATATATATATATATATATATATATATATATATATATATATATATATATACATACATATATATATATATATATATATATATATATATATTTATATATATATATATATATATATATATATATATACATATATGTAGAGATTAAATCTTTTAGCAAAAGCTGCTATCGCTTTGTACAATTAAATGACCAAGTATATGGCCCAGGACGACAAATTCTATAAGCTTTCAGTGCTCGAATCGCTATCAATAGAGTGTTATGACTCATTTCAGTATATACCTGCATCATCAGACACTCGGAATGATACAAATTCAATCTCGGAAAGTCCAAGGAGAGTCTCCTAAAACTTAACCACTGCATGCAGCTTCTATTTTCTTCACGAGTTCTTTTCACTTTTCTCCGTTTTTCGTCTTGTTCTCCTAGTTTGGTATTCTGTTTTCTTATATTGGTTTTAACCTCTTCTAACCACTTCTTTTTTGGTTTTTCTCGTCTGCGCTTTCCAATCGCTTTTTCTGTTAATACTCTTTTGGATGTCTGTTTGTGAGCATCCTGTAGTGTCCCATCCAACGTGCTCTTTGTGCTTTTACATTTTGTATTATGCTTGGTTGGTTGTACTGTTATGTTTTTTTTTCTCGATATGCCGTCATTGTCCTTTGCCCGTCTATATATCTTGCATATTATCTTTCTTTCACATCGTTCCAATTTCTGTGTATTTTCTGACTTTTGACTAACTACACTAACTGACACCAAGTTTCGCTGCCATACATAACCGAAGGTTGCTCAATCGTTTTGTAAATCCTAATTTTCATATTCCTGATTCCTGGATATTAACTTAAATTTGATCATGATTTTAGTTCTACTGCAGCTTTATGTTCTTTAGTATTTTTATTTATTTTAGCATAGTTAGTTCTACTTCTAATCGTCACTTCAAGATATTCGAATTAGTCCACTTTTTCAAAACAATATTCTCTACTTCCGCTATTTATTCTTAGATCATCTTCGGGCTCTATTTTCTTTGCTCTGATTTCAAAGTATTTTGTTTTATTGTTTTTTATACATAGTCCAAACTTTGTCAATATTGTTTCCATTTTTTTTAATATTATTTTAATTTGAATATTATTTTGTGTTCCGATTTTGATGTCACAATCGCCCCAATATCATTTTCAAAGGCGATAACTTGTTGTCTCTTGAAGTTTATTATACCATCTTTGTCTACACCACTTTGTTGTAGGATATCTTCTAGTATAGGGTAAAATAAAGTTGTGGACAGTGGATACTTACTCTGATAACCTTCCTTCCAGGATAACTTTATAATGTTTCTTTTAAGGTCATTTTCACTAATTTAATGAGTTTGGTAGGTATTTTTAACAGATCTATCGGTTTGTATAGTTTTTCTGTATCGACTAAGTCATATGCCTGCTTAAAGTGTATACACAGAATGTGCAAACCTAGATGTTGTTTGTAGGTGTTGTGCAGTATTTGTTTCATCGTAAAAATCTGATCACTAGTATATCCGCATCTTCTAAACCATTCCTGATGTTCACCTACTATTTCAGATTCATATGTTTTTAGAGGTTTTCTATTAATAAAGGTAATATATTTTATGCTGCATCTAATAAAGAAATGTCTCCATAATTTTGGCATAGCCTTTAATCTCCCTTAGTCGGACGTCCATACTGGACGAAATACTGATTTTTCTGGACGTAATATCGGATGTTACATACCACATAACCTAACTTATGGTAAGAAATGTATATGGACCTAGTAGTTATTCTATATTGATAAACAAATAATTTTTTTTTGAAAGGATTATAGTATGGCAAAAGAAAGTCTCAGAAAGCAGAACTGACTTAAATTCTGAAGACGTAGTAGCAGGGATTCTGACAGTGGCATGGGAAAAAAACTTTAGAAAGATAAACAATCCAACAATAGCATAATGCCCTTCTTTTAAATTAAATAAAGGAATGGGTAATTCATCACAAGTTTTAAGATTTGTTTTAATATACAAAATTTATATTTTAATTGAAAATCTGACAAGTTCTGACGAAAAATTGAATGTCTAAAAACTATAATTTTCTCTTGTCCGCCCTCAACTTGAAAATTCAACTGTAATCTGATTTACGTTTACTCAAGCATGTTTTGAAAAGTTAAAGAGACTCGAGAGAAGATTTCCGGGGTACTTTGCTGATATATAACGAGTTACTTGAATCCGGATTCTCTTCTCACTAAAAAATTATTTTGACTTGACCTTTATTTTTAAGCTTAATTAATGGAGTAATCCAATCTGAATTACGTTAAATAATTTGTTTTCATATTACTTCCCGTTCACTGCGTCAGAATTCACTTTTCCAAGTTCCTCGCCGCAAACCTGATTAGGGTTCAAATATAGCTATGGTCTGACTTGTCATGCATGCTGGTCAGTTATCTAATGAGATAGATATGTTTAACTTATGTATCAATAGCTTTAGGTACTATTCGAAGCACGGAAATACTAAAATCAAAATAATACTTTGGATAAATAAGTGTGTACTTATTTATTGTATTCATGTCTACTCCATTTTTATTTATAATTTTATATATTGTATATTTGTTTAATGCTGCATTATTGTATAATTTCGACAGTGGGTTTTTTCCCGTTTTTTATTAATAATAATTAAATATATTACCGGGATATTAATGTAATCCCGTGCCGCTGTAGTTTCCAAGAAGGAGGGGTTCTGAATTAAGTAGGGGAGCTCTTTAGTACTTCTTGTAAAACACACTCGGAGGGGATAGTTCTCAACCTCAATACGGCACGTCCCAATGGCTGATAGAGAACGCCCTACAGATATGTGGGACAGGTGTCAATAAGGCTTTGCCAAATAAACACCCGCTGTTCAACTGAGAACATGGCATAGGGCGGCAGCCATGTCGTTACAGGATCGAAGCGGTAGAGAAAATCTCCTTACAGGTCTGATACTGAATAATCAAAGGCGGTAATTATGATTTAACCGGTTGTGATACTGCGAGGTGATCCAACGATTACCGGTAAAAGTAATCCCCCATTTGTTGGTCAACAGCTACGGATAGAAAAACTGACATGTAGTAGGGCACTTCATTGCCCTGGAGCTGAGAAATTGACTCCAAAGGCGGAAGAGCTAAATTATCCAACGACATTGAGATGTGGAAAGTTACGGGATGACTACCCCACTAAAGATCCGTAAGGATATCCCCAGGACACCACAATGGATGAAAATTCAAAACAAACGGACCTCAGTCCCCCACACCCCTTAAGTGGGGAGAGGGTGCTAAGAATCTCCCGGTTAGCCAATAATGTCCCAAAAGTTAAAAGGATCGGTACGTGGAACATTCGAAACATGTACCAAGCAGGAAAAGCAGCAAATACTATTCAAGAAATGACTTGCCTAAACATAGATATTTTAGGATGCAGTGAAGTTTGATGACCAAATTCTGGAATAAGAATTATAGATGAACACTATATCTATTATTCTGGAGACGACACAACAAGAAACAGAAATGAAGTAGCGAGAATAGTAAAAAGGGAAATAGCTAAAGCAGTAATAGGATTTACGCCCATATAAGACAGAGTTGTGCTATTGAAAATTAACTCAAGTCCCTCTAATATAAACATCATTCAGGTCCACGCACCGACATCAGAATCCACTGAAGAAAAAATAGAAAATTTTTATCAGACTCTAGAAGACTCTCTAAAACTGATCAAAAAACATAAACTTACTATTATCATGGGCGATTTCAATGCCAAAATAGGACAAGGTACAGTCGAGAATGTCGTGGGGTCATATGGTCTTAGCAGAGGAAACGAAAAAGACTAATCCAATTCTGCCAAGAAACGGATATGGTTGTAACGAATACATTTTTTAAATTACATCCAAGAAGACTTTTTACATGGAAAGCAACCGGTGATGCCCCAGGGAAAATCATAAGAAACCAAATTGATTTTATCAACATAAAAAAAAGGTTTAAAAATTATATCACCTCAACAAAAACATATCCAGATAGATATAAGACTACTAAAAGAAAATGACATCCAGAAAAAATAAAAACAGATATTAATAAGAATTTTGCGAAAATAGTTGAAGACACTACTAGAGGCATAAAAGAACAGTGGAACGAAATGAAGACATCTATTACCACAATTGCGCATAAATATCTAAAATCAAAAAGAGAAAAGAAGCAAGAATGGATGACAGGTAAAATATTGCAGATGATGGAAGAGCGAAAGACATTAAAAGGTAGAAATGACAACGAATACAAAAAGTTGCATAAGATAAAGGAGATAAAAGGAGCAAGAGAAGCATGGCTGAGGGAGAAATGTACGGAAGTTGAAACACTGCAACGCAAACATGACGATTTCCATATACACAAAAAAATTAAAGAGGTACAGAATACCAGAAAACAACGCAATACAGGCATAGTTGTGGACATTTATGGCCAGATTTTAACTACCATTGAAGATAAATTACGGAGATAGAAAGAATATATGCAAGAAATATTTGAAGATGCATCACGAAGTCCGACTGAAATAAATCATCCCTACGGCTCAGAAATAACAAACGAAGAAATAACTATGGTCATAAGCGTATTAAAGATGGAAAATCACTAGGACCTGATGAGGTGCATGGTGAAATTTTAAAGCTATTAGAGGCACACGAAATCACAGCTCTTACGAAACTATTCAACAACATTTACAAGACTGGTTACGTACCAAAAGACTGCCTACTATGAATATTCATTCCACTTCCTAAAAAACCAAACGCTAGAAAATCTTAAGAACATAGATTAATTAGTATGGTGAGCCATGTACTTAAAGTACTCCTTACTATCATTCACTCGCGCATATACACCAAATTAGAAGAACACCCGAGTGAAGTTCAATTTGGATTCAGAGCAGGACTCGGAACAAGGGAAGCACTTTTTAGTTTGCAAGTTCTAATACAGAGAGCCAGGGATTTCAACTGCGATGTGTATGCATGTTTCATTGATTTCGAGAATACATTTGGTAAAGTCCCACATGGGAAACTAATCGATATCCTAAAAACATCAGGACTCCAGGAATTAGACGGGGTTGCATATTGTTACCAGCATTATTTAACATATACTCTGAAAATTTTGTTAGAGAGGCCTTGAGCGAATCAGAAGATGGGGTTTCTGTAAATGGTAAAATTAGATATGCAGACGATACAGTGTTGCTGGCAGATGGGTTCGCAGGAGCTCCAAAGGATGATTGATAACGTTACAAATACGGCTTCAAACTAAATTGCAAGAAGACAAAAATAAATTAGTAAGAACACCAACATAAACGCCTACATTACAATAGGCGATACACCGTTAGAAAGAGTGGAAAAAATATGCTATTTGGGCTGCAATATTAAGGATACTCTGGATCACAGCTACGAAATAAAAACTCGTATTGAAAAAGCCAGAAGTTCTTTTAACAGCCTTAGGATAATTCTCTGTAACTTATGTTTAAGTATCAATATACGCATAAGAATGCTTAGATGTTACGTCTTTAGTGTCCTCCTCTATGGAGTAGAAAGCTGGAGCCTTACAGAAGATGCCATAAAACAATTAGAGGCATTTGACATGTGGTGCTACCGACGTACGTTGAGGGTCTCAATATACACCACACAAGTAACATAACTATTCTCCAGAGGCTAAGAAAAAACAAAGAAATTATTAACACCATAAAAAACAGAAAATTGGCTTACTTCGGTCACATCACGCAATGATAAATACCGACTTATACAGTTGATTCTACAAGGCAAGATTGAGGGTAAGAGAGGCCTTGGACGTAGACGTATATCCTGGCTGGCCAATCTTAGGAAGTGGACTGGTCTAACGGTAACTCATGTATTTCCAGCTGCTGTGAATAGAATAAGATGGGTCAATTATGTCGCCAACATCTCTAGAAGATAGGCACATTTAGAGAAAGAATGTAATATCTGCTAATGTAAGTTCCTTTAAAAATTGTTTTTTATTTCATAATATACATTCTTAATAGAAACAGGATGACGCCACTTTTACTACTTTGTTCGATTGCGTTAGACGTCTAATAGAATTATGTGAGATATCTTGAAAGTCTGTCAAGTAAGTCCACTGGACGTATTTTTTTATGTCTAATGAATGTTCAATGAAGGTTCAATTATGGACCTATGCTTAGTGGACCTCCACCAAATGTCCGCTAGACTTCCACCGAACGTCCTCTTAGGACGTTAGGTGGAGGTCCGTTTAGCGGTTGGCACTGCGCCTGCGATATTTGGAACAAAATATAACATAAAAACAACATCTTTAGCGCCAAAATGGAAGTTCGAAAGACGTCCTTAAAGTCCGTGAAGGACGTTCACTGGACATTGGGGTGCTATTAGCGTACTGTTTATTAATTACTGCTAATTATTTTATATATTAACATGTTTAAAATCAAAATGTATATTCTATCAAATTTAGTGCCTGCAATTTTGAAAATTTATTGTAAAGAGTATTAAGACATCGTTTGCTCGCGGAACCACAAAAAACAATTAATCAATCAATCAATCAAGTTAGAATTGTTCTTTTCCTCTAGGAAAAAGAAAAGAACAATTCTAACTAGAATATTGGCAAGATTTGATTGATTTGGGACTGACGTAGGTATTCTCATAATGCGTAATGCCAACCAATTAAATATATCTGTAAAAATATGCTTTCTAAGTACATGGATATATTTGGATAATATAATATATTGAATTTTTTTTAAGAAATATTTATGGCTATAAAATTTTTTTCTTTAACTAGTATACGTATTAGAAAAAATATGGCACTAAAAGAAGGCTCTGAGAAAGACCATACTAATTTTCTGAGAAACTATTTTGTCTTTGTTATAAGTTTATCACAGTGACCGATTCACCAATATTTTTTAAAACGTCATTGGATCTTGACTGTTTTAATTAATTCATCGCATTAGTAACTACCTTCATAAAAACCATACCTATCTTATCAACAAGGAGATAAGTCGAACTTGAGTCAGGTGACAATACAACAAGCTGCTTGTGTACGTATAGTCGTTGCGTTTGTGTTGCGAATCACTTCTCTTAAACTGTAACTTTTTATTTTACACGATTTAAAGACAATAATTATTACCAAAATGTCCAAAGATCGGGAATTGCAAATGGGGATGCGATGTGTGAAGTATATGATTTTTGTGGCGAATTTTATGTTCATGGTAAGTAATTTTAATTTGTTAATTTTCGTTGCAATTATTGTTTTTAGTGTCACTGTTATCAGTAGCGATAAAATCTGACATGTCGCAGTATATGAATAAGTATAATTTGCCATATGTTTTTAGCGAAATATCAAAATGAGGATAGGAATTTGCAGTAAAAAAATTATTTGTTTTGCGACACTTTATCCCATCTCTTTCTCTTTAGACTTTTAAAATGTACCGTTTACTGTTTTATAGACACTTTAAGTAACTATTTTTTCTATAATATAACACAAATTAAAGCACTATTTTTACACATAATACTTAATTTAATACACATAATATTTTACACATAATAACGGTCGTCGCCATTTCGGCGAATCTTTTCTTAAAAAATAGTTTGTCCTCTAATTTCCGGTCATAGATAAGATAAGTAGTTCAACGTTAAACGAATTATTTAGGGTGCAATACGATAATTATATTTTTACAGAATTATGGAAATATTGGTACCTTCCAACCTTTTAGTTAGTTATACATGCAATTTGATAAGCAAATTGCATCCATTTATATCATCATGTCGGAGTGCCTGAAGAGAAAACTTTTAACACTCAAAGACAAAATAAATTAGAATAGTAAAAGCTGAAAAGTTCAGTAACACAAGTAGTTCAGTAAGTTCAGTTCAATCCGAAAGAGAAATTTTCCCAAAACTGAAGGATTGGCGATTGACCAAGTAGTTTTCAATTGATTTTATGAAGCTAGCAATAAAAACATTCCGGTATTTGGACCTCTAATTAAATAAAACGCAGCCGGAGATTTAAAAATAACTACTTTGGTTACAAAGATTTTGCTAAAGACTTAATATAATAATGCTTCAATGCAGTTTGTGGTGTCAGCTCATATAGGCTATTTATTATGTACTTTAGAAAGGAACTACAACTTTAAAGGCATTTTATTGTTTCATATGGTTAATGGACCCTCAAATATGAAATAGCCGCGGAATTCTACCATTTAAAGGGTGCATTTTTGAGAAAAAGGTGCGTTTTTAAGAAAGTGTTGAATAAGTCCCTATGCATTAGGTGAATTTTATGTACTTTTCGTTCATATACATCGACAAGAAAGTTGTTCAAAATTAAATTTTCTATATAAATGTCACTTTCTTTTTTTAATTATGTTTATTTACAATATACATCATTACAGAGTATTAAGTAAATGTGTTACAGGTTTTGCGCGTGAAGCAGAGACATCCAATGATGTCACCTTATTCTATTTTGGTTTAGTTTTGAAGTAGGTCTTGGGGCCCGGTTCTGTCTAGTCTTCTTTTGGCTGGACCATTGTTGAATAATTGCCTTACTAGCTCATTTTTATGGTGAATGGTACGTTCATTTTGTGACTCCGTGGCTCGACGGATTTCTTCTCTGATGAAAGGAATCTTTAATTCGTAGTGAAGTGTTTGATTACTTACGTACCATAGTTCATCCACTATCGATCTTAGCACTTTAAACTGGAATCTTTGTATAATGTTCAGCGACGTTGGCTTTGCACAACCCCATAGGTGTAGTCCATAGAACCAGATAGGTTTGAGGATGACTTTGTATAGAAGAATTTTGTTTTGGATGTTAAGTTTTGATTTACGTCCAATGCATTTGCCCGAATTTTAAGTCGAGCTGCCTTCTTTTGGTCTGGATATGTTTCTTTCAAGTGAGACGTTGGTCAAGATGGAGACCAAGGTATCTAGCGTCTGTTACTGTTGGTATTCTTACATTTTCCATCCTTACAGGTGGGCATATATTGTGACGGTTGGTAAATGTTATTTGAGTTGATTTTGTTATGTTTGCTTTTGTTCTGCATTTCGTATACCAATCACTGAGTATGTTCAGATGATGTTGCAGCTTTTGTGCAGCTTGTATGGATCTTCATTTACAGCTAGTATTGCTACGTCCTCAGAAAAGGAAGCGATTGTAGTATTATTAGTCTCTGGTATATCGGCTGTGTAGAGTGAGAAAAGCAGCGGCCCTACAACACTACCCTGCGGGACTTCGGAGAAATATCTATTGGATATGTAAGATTGAAGTAGGAGGAAATAGTTAGTGGATAGTGCTATTTTTACTTTGTAAAGCAGACCTCTGTGCCAGATTTTGTCAAACGCTTGTGAGATGTCTAGAAAAAATACAGCGTTGCTGTATTTATTTTCTTCAAGACGTTTTGATATTTCATTTATGATTCGATGAAGTTGTTGGGTAGTGGAGTGATTTTCCCGAAAACCAAACTGATGTTTTGGAAGTAATGTTAGGAATCCATGATTGGCGTATATCCTTTGTAGCAGCAATCTTTCAAAAACTTTGCTTACGGTTGGGAGTAGGCTGATGGGTCGATAAGATGTTACTTCATTGGGCTCTTTTCCTGGCTTGAGGATCATAATAACTTCAGCAAATTTCCATATTGTTGAAAAGTATGATAAGCTTAGCATGCGGTTAAATAATATAACTGTTAACAAAGTAATGGTCTTGCGAGGAAGTTGTTTTAGTACTTGTGCTGAGATTAAATTATATCCTGGGACCTTTCGTGAGTTGAGTTTGTTTATTTCTTTCCTGACTTCTATAGGAGTAAAACTTTTAATTGGGAGAGACATTTGACATGCTGCGCTAATTAGTTCTTCCACTTCTTCATTAGGGTCTGCTGACTCTGTTTGAAATACGTTTGTAAGATGTTCAGCAAATACGTCCACTTTTTCTTTATTGGAATAGGCCCATTCGCCATTTGGTTTACGGATGGAAGGAATAGTTGCGTATGGTTTCTTAAGCTTTTTAGTGGCCTTCCATAACGTCTGGTCATTTGCTGTAAGGTTTGTAATATAATGTTCGAAGGTTTCGTTGTTTGCGGCTTTGATGGCTACTCCAAGTTGCCTACGAAGTCTATTAAATATATGTAGACATATGTTGTTTCTAGATCTTTGCCAGGTACTCCTCACACGAAGTGTTTCAGCAATGTGTTGGCGAATGTGCAGGGGAACATTTGTGGTATGTGTTGGTTTGCGTTCTGTTCGTGGTGTAGTGTGGTGAAGTATTAAGCTGCTGTATCTATGTGATGTGTAGATTTGATTCCTAGATTAAGATTGGTATCTTCTAGATAGGATTGAAAATCTGCCCAGTTGGTTTTTTTTGATGTGAGTCGCGGAGGTGTTGGGCTGTTTATAACTGTGGTACTCAGAATCATAATAACCGGTGTATGATCCGATGAGAGATCATAGCTGGATTCTATTAGATAGTTGTTTCTGGACACTCCTTTGCTTATGTAGTAGTCCAGCAGATCTGGAAGTTTTCTGGGGTCACTCGGCCAGTACGTGGGGCTTCCGTTGGTGTGGCAATCATAGTTGTTGTCGGTTATTGCTTTTAGAACATTACGACCTTTTGTTGTCATGAGTCCTGAGCCCCAGTGTTTGGGTTTTGAATTCCAGTCTCCCCCGGCTTAAAATTTGCTGACAAGTAATTGGAAAAGGCTTTGTATTCATCTGTGGAGATTACGTGACAAGGTGGGCTATACATTGCAGATATGTTAAAGTGCCATGGCGTTGCATTTACTTAAACGATTGCTGCTTGTATTTTTTCTGTTCCATATTTCGGCAATACATGATGTGATACTGACGGATAATTACCACCGAGCCACCATGAGCTGTACCATCGGAATGAGGTGTGCTGTATGTGGTATAGAGCGGAATATTGAACGTAGTTAGATCCGTAAAGTGAGTTTTTGAAATAATCAGAACGTCAATTTTATTCAAGTTTAAAAAAGTAATTACTTCTTGCTTACGGTTTAGCAGGTCATTAGCGTTTCATGTGGCAACTCTATGTTTATGTATGTTTAGGTATGTTTAAGAATTTCTTTGGTTAATGACTTGTGTTAGTAAGTTTAATATCATACTATTTTGATTCATGAGTTGAGAGAACATGTTTTTGAACTTGTTTAGGAATGTTAATAAATGTTGTTCTATTTTAGTTTTAGGTTCTGAATCGTGGTTAGTTTGATGTGCTGTCACGTTTGCATATGTTCTTTTATGGTTTTGTAGAGTAGTGTTCAGCTGATTTGTTTCAGTACATACATGTAGGCTATTGAATGTTGGTCTTTGAGGCTGTTGATTTCCTCTTTTCTGCATATCGTCGGCTTACAAGCGAAACACACTAAGTCAAAAAATATAGTTTTGAAATAATCGTGTTTTAAATTTTTTTAAAAACAGTTTGATCAATTTTCACATTTAAAACTTTTATTTGTTGTTTTGTAATTATACGAAAGTTTTCATAAAGTATTAATAATGATTACTGACGAGGAGAAGTAAATTATATATTACCATATTAATAATTTTTTATTTCATTTTCGATCTGAATACGTTGATTTAATGTTTTTTACATGTAGCATTTAAATTAGTGTGTTTTACTTGTTTAATTTTGCTATGAAAGTATGACTTACGTGTATTTTTTTTTATTTACTTACTGTGATACGATTATTGTAGGCTTCGTTTACATTGTAAATAATACAATAATTTTTGCTTATATAAGTTTTTACTTTTTTCATGTATATTTTCACAAAACAAGAACATTATTAAAAAAAACAGGTATAACAAAACAAAACGTGTATAACAATAAAAATATGCTTCTAATTTTCAAAGTCTTCTTCGTCAGAGTCCTTTTCAGCTGACTCCGCTGTTTGTTCTCGAACATAAGAAGAACTTGGTAGAATTTTGAACCAGGTATGGAGCGCTTGCGGAACTATATTTTTTTCACAGAGCTTTATCAAATCTTTTTTCTTTGCATCCGAAATTGGAAGCTGTTTAGAATATAATTGAGGAATAATCAAATTTTCATTATTATTATCCTCTTTGACTGTTCTGTTAGAAGCACGACGTACAAAACTAACGTTAATATTTTCATATTCGTCGTGAAAATTATACTTGTACTGTAGAATGTTAGAAAACTGTTTCTCATACTTAAAACACTTTACCTTTAACCAGTTGACCATTTGCCCTTTTTGATCCTCTTTCTTATTAACAATAGTATATTGTGCAAGCTTTTGAAATCTAAGAATTCGTTATAATTAACTTCACGAGTATTATAGGAAGATTTTTTATTCCCATTGTTGCCCATTCTGGACGTTTTAAAGACATTTTCATATTCGTGAACACTAAAAATCTCCACATTTTTTTTGGCACTTTCAATAGCGATATGCATGGAATCTACTTCCATATAGGAGTGTCCACTTTCCATGAACTTTTGCTCAATTATCTGAAGACTCGGATGGTTTTTAACAATATGAAAAAGCAGAGCAGATACTTGAATATTTCTGTTCTGTCCTCCACACGTATCTGAAAAAATCGTTAGATGTTCTATATCAGATAATGAATTAATGTACATTCCTAGGCAAGTACTAATTTCACAACTTCCACGCTTACCATTGACTTCGGTCCAAAAATAACAGAATGTCTCATTTGGTGAAGCAGATTCATAAATTGTAAAATTATAGAGGTTCAGCTTACTAAGATAATACAAGAGACTTACGTGCGATGATGGAATTTGTGAAACGCTTTGCATATCACATGTAATTGATTTAAATTTTTTATTATTTTTCGATACTTCTTTGTCTGAATTTTTTTTCTTTCATTGCAGCCTCTTTTCTGTCTAAATGACTCCTATAATTAAGCTCCATCGCTTCTTTTTCTGGTTGCGATGCTTTTGTGTATTCCTTACATATCAAACATTGGTCTTTTTTAGGTTTGAAAAATGATATATTAAATTCCTTGCAAAAGATTCGCCTATAAGTTATCTGACTTAAGCTCTTTACACTTCTTAACGAACAGGTCGTACATTTTTTAATATTAAGATTGCAATCTAAATAAAGTCTTTTCGAAGACTTTCTAGTGTAGTGACTTTTTACAACAGGAAAGCTTTATGTGTTTTTTTGATCTTATTCTTGTTTCCACTGAAGTTTTATTGCCAGGAATCCTACGGCCCCTTCTGTCTATTCCACTATATTCGCCGCTTTCATTTTGCTCTTTAAAGGCATTAATTATAGGCATATTAGAAATAGACAATGTTTTACAAAAAAATTTTTGACATACTTGACTTTTCTTTCCCATATTTGTGAAAAAATAGGATTTTGCGTTGGATCGCATTTTGCTATTTTCTCCTTTTATAGGCCTACGACTCTTTACTTCATTAGAAAGCACATTCAATAATATAAAATCTTTCTGTCTTTGAAATGACAACATCGCATAAGATTGACATAGCAACTTCCGGTTCTATTCAGAAAAGTTATTTTGGCACTTAAATCGACATTTAGAGCAATCAACCGCTTTTGAAATTTTAGGAGCTTGCATTCTACCAGTGGTACTTTTGTAGGGTTTTCCTTCAACTCGTTTGCTTTTTTCAACATTTCTTTTCCACACAGATGGTCTTGGGGTGTTCCATCGGCTTCTTTTAGGTCCTACTTGACTATTTTCATTTGAATTTGTTTTTTCCTCGGCTGCTGTAGAGTTTTCTTTGCTGGTATCTAAATTATCACTTTCATTACCTGAAGGAATATAGTCGCTATCCTCCATACATTCATCAGAATCCTGGTCACTTATTTGAGGAGGACCTGACTGAATATCTTGACAAAAATTATCAGAATTTAGGCTCACGTCTTTGTTTATCGCTGTATGTAGTTCGACAGAAAATGACGTCAAAGTTGGCTCAGGTTGGATTGGTTGATATAATATGTCTGTAAAAAAATGTATCCAGTGAGTACAATTAATTCATTAGCTCTTTTAAAAAAAGAGGTAAAAATCAATAACAATAGAAAAAATATTAATAATAATAAAGATCTATAAAAATCGTTGTAGCTTTTGAGTCAAATTATATTCTTTGTAATCTATAATAAAATTGGTTGATATTCTAATACACAGTGACTACATTAATTGCTTACCTGAAATCTCTCTCTCTCGACAACTGGTGTCAAAGTTGTATAGATCTTCTCCTCTGTAGGCGCATCAGTCAATGACGTTGGAAACCCTGAGGATGATTCTTTTTCTAAAATAGAAACATAGGTTTTACTGTTTGTAAAGTTCTTAATAAAATGGATCTATAATGTCATGCTATGATCTATAATCATCTATAAGTTACATGCACTATTATTTATTTAAAAAAAACTTTGACCTCAATATTATCAATAAATTAATAAGTAGGTCTAAATTCTAACCTTGTCCAATTACACTCTTTATAAAAGATGATCCCAATTTTGTATTGGTCGTGTCACTCAGTGGAGATCGAGACATTGGATCTGTCACATTTTCTGAAATAGATATAAAGCTTCTCTTATAATTTGTTGATATAATTAATAACAAATAAAATTATACAAGTTCGACTACGTTATGGCATGCATTTTATTTGAAAAATTGTAAATGCCTTGTGAAAATCTATTCATAACTAACCCAATTTTTCAATGGAAAAGTTAAATATTTGATTTTAACAAAACGATAACAAAATAATTAGATCTTGATAAATGCTAGATAATTCAAAACATTTTAAATATAATACTGTTTGTATATTACTTACCCCTATTTAACATAATATTCAGTATTTTATCAGCACGTTTCATTTTTCTTACAGAAATTAATTAATAAATACACACAAAATTCAAAACTGATAACGGACTAATCACGCAAAACATTGGAATAAAACTGACAAAACCTATGCAATATACCCAAACAAATAATTAATTTTTTACAAGATTGGACAAGTTGCTCTGCGTAAGTCAGTCGGTAGGATCATTCGTAGTCAAGTGAAATACATTAAGTCACTTAGTGTGTTTTGCCTGAATCGTATATAGTTTTTGAGACTTAGTGAGAAACATGATAATTATAAAAATGACCGTTTTTGTTATGGTATGACTTAGTGAGTTTAACCAGTCTAAAGAGTAAAAAAAATACAATAAAATCCTGCAAATAACTCAAAAGTGAAAAAAATTGACTTAGTTTGTTTCGCTTGTAAGCCGACGATATGTCTGTTTTCTACAAGTTACAGTAAGTACCGCATTACCGCAGTAATGAGGTTTAGTACAATATGTTTTACTATGGCCGTATGGTTAACATAGCATGCATTGACTGATTGAATGATGAGTTTCTCTTATTTGGTGCCTCAAATACTATTTTGGTGTGACGTAAGAATTCTAGGTTAAATATGTCTTTGTTGTTACTGCTGGGTTCCAGGTCTATGAAAAACAAAGATAAAGGCGCGTTTTCACGGGTCGATCTAGGTTGAACGATTTGGATCGTTCGAGCATAATTCGATCTGTGTGGAAAGCAAAAAGGTTTACACGACAGGCGATGAATGTTGAATTAATTGTGGTACAAAATGGCGTCACGTGAAATAATTAATGTAGGTGTGCAATTAACTTGCTGTACAATTTGGGAAGAAATTGCTAAATCAAACAAAAAGAACAAAAAACGAACGTGGTGGACTCGACCGTGGATTGTGAGACGAAATACCCATGGTGCATCACAAATCCTGCTCCAAGAAATGGTTGTGGAAGATCCAGAGTCTTATAGAAATCATCTAAGAATGTTTAATTCTCATTTTAGAGAACTTTTACAAAAAACTGCTGAGACAAGTCAAAAAAACGATACAAATATGCGTGAAGCATTACCAGCAGGGCTGAAATTGCAATTAGCTCTTCGATTTCTAGCCACTGGAGACAGCTATGTGTAAATGATTTATTAAGGACTAGTACAACAAAATGAATGTTTTTAAAAATAAAAAAAAATATTATCTACCTACCTTGTTTGATTGGCTTTTTCTGCCTCCCATCGTTACTGTTCCCAGAAAACTATTAGCATGTTTAAGCCAAATTACTCTGATACATATAAGTCGTCAGGTCCAGAGCCACCCTTTAGTAATTTTAATACTTTGCTTAATTCACGATTGTATGTTGTTCTAATATATCGGGTTTATTCATATGTTGTAGAATTGCTTGCAATGCCTCTCGCCTTGCTTGTAGATTGCGATAAAGCTCGGTTTGTGGATTCCATAATACATTATAGTTTTGATAAGCATCCAAAAATTTTGCCATGCCTGCATCTGACCATTTTTCAGTCATTTTTTCCCAAAATTACAGCTTGTAGTACTAAAAACAACAACTTTATACACGCTAGAAGTACTCTACTCGGCTTTCGGTACGTTATGATTCCGTTCGACCAGGTGTTTACACATTCAATTCCAGTCGTTCGACATCGATTCGGCGACAATCGCCCGTCAAAAGTAGACAGTCTTTCTACTTCCGTCGAATCGACTCACTCCGCCGAACGGCCAAGTCGATTTATGGTTTACATATTCAATTTGCTTTCGATTTCATAATCGACCTAAATCGTTCAATCCAGATCGACCCGTGAAAACGCGCCTTTAGGGTTCCTTTGTTTGTCTGTGTCAGATGTTAATTTAATTATATTACGAACTTTATGGCCGGCTTTTTCTAGTTCCTTTGTTATATCTATTGTGGGTATAGAGTGATGGATATATTTTATTACCACTTTATAGCCACGTTCTTCCTTTATTTGGTAAGTGTGGTGAATGATTTCTTCTTCTCGTAAATGTCTTATCATTTTACGGTATGTATCTATTATATATGTTGTAATCTAGACAGTGTCGTTTGGTAGAGTTCTGGTATAGTAGGTTTGTTCCTCCACAATTTGTGCAAAGTTATCGATCATATCTTTTAAAGTTTTTGACGCCATATACGAATATTAGAGGTGGTTTTGGTATTTTCAGTTGTTTTTCTGTTTCAGTCTGTTCAGAGATCTCGACGTTTGATAATGCACTCTACCGATTTTGTATTTTTGTTCGTGGTGAGCTTGGAGAAGTGGGATCGTTATTTTGTTTTGAAAATTTACGTTTTTCGACTACTTGATATGAGTTTTTATTTTGCGTTTCTTGATCGTCGTCTTCGCTAGACTCTATATCCGAGTTTTGTTATGTGTAATTGCAAGTTTTAGCTTTTTTATTTGAGGTCTGCCCTACAGTAGATGGGCTGCTTGAGTTGTAGTAAATTGGTTGGGGTTGAGGTGGAAATTCTTGTGGTTGTGGTGGAAGAGCGAATCAATTTTGTTGAATGTTTGATATAGGAGTATTTGTGGGTTGCCAGTATATGTGGTTTGGTGCATGTTCGGATGTGTATTCTAGTTGAGAATATTGTTGGGGAGTTGGGTACATGTTCCTGAATGTTTGTTAATAGTGGACCTGCTGCTTACCTGCAATTTCTGCTGATACTACAATAGACACTGATTCTTTGTGTTCCGTGTGTGTGAATTATTCATTGTAGAAAACAGAATTTGGTGCACCACTGCCACTTTGCTCTTTATTTTAATAACTAGAATTTTAATAATTAGATTTTAATTGTTCTTATCGGTGGCCACCTTTTGCTGTCGCACTCGGCGGAATACGTCCTTACTCTACGATATTCAAGTGAACACTAAATGTCACCTTCTAAAGTCAAAAATATTTTTTTTACAAAAATATATTCAAAAAACGAAGCAAAGAAACACGAAAACACGTGATTTTTCCTTTTTGTCCCATTACTTTTTTCCACGGTGGTATGGGTATGCGGACTACTTAACAAAAAGAATTTTTATCCTTTTTCTGCAAAATAGCATTTGGTAGAACTTTAGAGTTCACAGTATCCAAAATACGATTTTTCGTAACGTAAGTTCGTTACTCACATCATTTTTGGGTAATTTTGCTTTATTTTTTTGCAAACATTGTTCTATAACTTTTTTTTTAGGCCATTTTAGGTATATTCAGTGGTACACTTGATGGAAAGAAAAATTTTTGAGCAAGATACGGTTCTTTAAATTTTCTACTTTTAACAATAAAAAATTGCATACGAAAGCTGCACTATCTGCCTTTAAAACATATTTTAATTTTTATCGATAGGATATTCTATTAAAAGTTATGTAATTTATACCGTCGAATTGTTACAAATTTTGTTTAAAAAATTAATTTCGCTCGCGTATCTCATTTAAAATCGTCGGTGGCTGCAAGCTTTGTTTCTGAAATAACGGTTAATTCTACAGAAAAACTACTACAAAACATTTTTGGTAAACATTATGTAAGCTTTATTTCTTGTTTTAAACATTTTTTTTTCTATGATGTACAGATCCTTGGTTAATTGATGTGTTTGGTTCCCCCCCTAAACAGGGGGATTTTAGGGGAAAGCCCGGGCGTTTTTGGTTTCTTAAAATTGACATCGTCAGCAAAATTTAGCTTGTCCGTATGATTTATTGAGGTTCAGTGGTATATTAGTCTCTGAAGATTGAAGTATTCTGTTCTTGTACATTTAAATACATATAAATCGTTGCCAGAATCCGAATTTAACCATATCTGAGTTACCGTTTGTCCTAGAATATTTTACAGTAAACTATTTTACAGTACAGGAAATAAGTTTTGTTTTTTATTTAGTAATTCATATGCCTAAATTTACTAGAAACAAAGTTATATGGCAAAATTTAAAAAATAGCCGTAAAACAGCAAAAATCGTTAAAAGTAAAAAAAGTTGAAGAACCGTATCTTGCTAAAAATTAGTCCAAAAAACTTCTCCAATAGACCATTGGAGGTTAATTAACTTTTTTTTCTATTAAATGTACCAATGTAGATACCTACAACTGGGTAAAAAAAAGTTTACAAATACAACAATATTTGCGAAAAAATAGTGAAAATAGCCAAAAATTGTCAAACATTGAAAAATCGTATCTGCAATACTGTAAACCCTAAAGACTTCTATTAAACTACATTTTGAAGAAGAAGTATAATTTTTTTCCCTGTTTAGCAATACCTACGAGCCCCTTCCCATTTCAATTCGGCCACTTTTGGAATTTGCAGTATATGGCGATTACCATAAACAAATCATAATCTATCTGGCATTTTTTAATAATATATATTAAAAACATTACTCTTATAATACATATTTTTATTTTTTTGCTACAACAAGAAAACAATTCGGTAAATCATTTTTCATTTACTAATATCAACATACATTAATTTTTTTTATAATTGTCTTAAAACCAGAGTTAGCTGTGTAAAAATGACATCAAAACAATTGTCAAATAATGACATATTTTTTTCTGATAATACAAAGCCTATTACCGTTTGTTAGTTTTAAAAATGTTATCGACGAGAAAATTTGATCAATAGTCTTTAAATTTTTTTATTTTGAAAAATGCAATGTAAAAATCGCAGATTTGATCAATACAAAACCTAGAAATGTAGGAAAAAATAAAATTACTTAAGCAAAAGGAAGGGCAATAATTTAAGTATTTTGATCTACAAACTAGGGTTTGCCACTTACAAACTAAGTTATATAGTTGAATACATCAGTACGAATTGTTTTTGAACATTTTCTTTAATCTGAGGTTTTGGAAAATGTACGTTTAACATTATAACAAAAGAAAAATCGGTTAAAATGACCAAAACAGCATTAAGATTAGACACATTCATGACGGGATACAATACAATTAAGTGATGAATTCAGCTTTGATGTGTGCGCTGGAGACAGTAGGAGTCGCGTTATTTACAGGAAAAATGAAGCTTTTGAACCCGACTGCCAAAAGAGAAAAGTCAAATTTCCTGCCTCTATCATAGTCGAGAGCAGTATTTCGTCTAAAAAAGTGAAAAAGTTGCATTTTATTGATGAGATTTTAAATAATGACTTTAAATATTTAAAGCCTTTAGAGAATCCCTTTTACCGATTATGGAACAAAATCATTTCAAACAAGTCAAAATCAATGAAAGATTCTGTCTTTAAACAGAAGGTTGCCATACATCAAAAAGAGTTTAAACTGGATTTAAACCATATTAACCACTTCTGGAATGGGTTTCGAACAGTTCCAACTTGTTTCCAATAGAAATTATGTGTCGCGAAATAAAAAAAGCATTAAGGAAACATCCTTCTAGGTCCGTCAACAAATTGAAATAAAATTTTCAAGAAATATGGTATTCTTTTAGACCAAAATTTTGGCAGAACTTTGTGAAAACTATACCTTGACGAGTTTTGGATGTAAATAAAATTAGGGGATATCACTTAGTAGTATATAGTAGTATAGTTATAGTTATACCCATACCCCCGTGGAAAATAGTTATGGGACAAAAAAGAAAAATAGCGTGTTCCTGTTTTTTGAATATATTAATAATTTTTTGAATATATTTTTGTAAAAAAAAAATATTTTTGACTTTACAGGTTGACATTTCAATAAAAAATTTAATTTTGAACAACTTTCTGTAGATATATATGTACGAAAAGCACATAGATTTCACCCAAAACCACCCTAGTGCATAGGGACAAAGTCATCTCTTTCTTAAAAACGCGCCCTTTAAAATGGCA
This sequence comes from Diabrotica undecimpunctata, assembly GCF_040954645.1. NCBI lineage: Eukaryota > Metazoa > Arthropoda > Insecta > Coleoptera > Chrysomelidae > Diabrotica > Diabrotica undecimpunctata. The sequence continues at coordinate 89,841,161 of NC_092807.1, read as the reverse complement.
GCACTCTGCGTTTTCTTATATTTGGGGGTTCATTGAGCATATGAAATATTAAAACCCCTTTAACGTTGTAGTTCCTTTTTCTCTTATTTTTTTTAGCATAATCAATAGTCTAATATTAACCCGAATAATGTTGAGACTTGAGACTTGGAGAAAAAGACTACAAATAATAATAAAAAAATACTCACATAAGATGTCTAAAATGCATATAAAACCAAAAAAAAACAAAGCATTAATTTGCCCAGCAGCTTGTAGAAATGTATAGTCATTTAAAATTTTCAAGTTTGGGAAAAGCAGAATTCAGCTGATTTCAGCTTATTTCTAATTTACAACGGGCAAACATAGAAAACTATGCATCTATTCATTGCAGTGTTTGGACCAAAATCATAATTTTGGCGTTCAAGAAATAATTGAAATTAAAAACAGAAAATCACCAGGAGATGACAGACTACTGAATGAACTCCTCAAGTACGGAGGACCAGATCTGACCAAATAACTACTAAAACTAATCCAAAAATTAATATACCAAAACAAAATTCCCCAAGAATGGAGATCAAGCATCCTAATACTTCTCTTCAAAAAAGGAGACAAATCGAAACCGGAAAATTACAGAGGAATTAATTTATTAAATACAACACTAACATTAACAACCAAAGTGATAACAACTAAACTGGATGAAATTATAAAAATAGCAAAAGAAAAACAAGGTTTTAGATCGAGAGGATCATGCACCGACGTTATTAAAGGAAGTTATCCACTTATTGTACGCAAGAGAAGTGCCTTTAGAAATAATCAAAACGGTCGAAAATACCTACCAAAACAACACAATAAAAGTAAAAGTAGAAAAAGAACTAACGTACCCTATTGAAGCTGGTAATGGGATAGGACAGATTAAATAATAAAAAATTAAGAACTAAAAAAGAATACCAAATGGGAGAAAACCAACTTATAATAATCTGCTATGTAAGCGAAGTAATACTACCCTTAAAGTAAACATGATTAACGTATGCTTCTTCTTAGAGTGCCGTCTCCCTACGGAGGTTGGCAATCATAATGGCTATTTTTATTTATGAACTTGCTCTAAACAAATCAATCGATCTGAATTGATACCAATCACGTTGATTCTTCAACCATGAGTTCTGCCTTCGGCCAACAGATCTTCTTCCTTGAATCTTTCCCTGTATTATGAGTCTCAAAATTTCATATTTTGGTCCCCTCGTCACGTAGCCTAGGTATTCCAGTTTTCTGGTTTGTATAGTGGTCATTAGTTCTGTTTCTTTGCCAACCCTCTCCAGTACTTCTTTATTTGTAATTCTATCAGTCCATGATATTTTTAATACTCTGCGGTATAACCAGAGTTCGAAAGCCTTGATTCTTTTTACGTATGCTGCACCAATTTAATATAAAAGCTAGAAAATTTAACTTGTTAATTTCCCCAAAACGGAAATGGTTACATGGTTACAACAGCAAATTTACTAAGATGTAAATTGGAGCTGGAAGGTCAGATAATATAACAAGTGATGGAGTTTAAATATCTAGGCATCACATTATGTAGTTATGTAAAGCTTAAAACCAAAGTAGAAGATCAAGTAAATAGCGCAAACAGAATGAAAAAATAAAAGGCAGAATTTACAAAACAGTCATCAAAATCGACCAATAATGACATAAGCGGCAGAAATACGACCTGACACAGAGAGGACAAAAAGGACGTTAGAAACAGCAGAGAATAAAAATTAATGGCATGACACTATGCGACAGGGCTAGAAGTACAGATATACGACGTAGATGCAAAGTGAAGAACATCAAGAACTGGGTCAGAAATAGAAGAGTAGAATGGAACGATCATATAAGCCGAATAACAACAAATAGAGTAGTAACGACGGCAAGAGACGGTTCCACGATAGGAATACGATCAGTAGGAAGACCACGAAAACGATGTAACGACAACTTACTGGAGACACACTGAAAAACATAGTCATGTCTACACAAAAACGAGAAGAGAAGAGGAAGAAGATTGACAATAATAAAAATAATTCAAATAGTGAGAGAGATCTAAAACTTGTGGGTTAAATATTCAATATATGGAAGAATTTGCAAAATACTAAGAAACATACATATTTTCATATTTTTAACAATTAAAGTGAACTGGCTGCCAAATTCTCCAAACTATTAAAAACTATAACAAAATGTAAATCGCCAGTTTAAAGTGATACTTAATATCAATAAAAAATAATACAACATTCACCTCTCTATATCAACTATTTTTCCGACACATTCTCGAGGTCGATGTTTGTAGGATTTAAATAAAAACGTGTTTTCCATTGTGTTTTGTCAAATCCATCAGGTTGTTTTGCAATCAAGTTTTATTATTGTAGCTTTATGTTGTTATTCAATGTTCTATAAATGTTGTCTCTATAGTCTCTATTTTTCTTGAACCTTGTGTTTGTTTTAGTTTTTGGTTTGTTTTTAATGCTCTTGTTTCGTTTCGTTTAGCCATTATATTTATACTTCATTACATACTTTGGATTGCTCCAATCCTCTTTAGTCGTGAGTATTCTCTTTTTTCCATAATTTCAAATAATTTGTCTCTATCGTCCTAGTCAAAAGCTGTAAGCGTAATTAATATGGATATTCTAACTTTAGTGGTTGCTATCTTAAACTGTCTTTCAATAGTTAAGTACCACTTTTGTACACTATGTAGCCAGGATATAATATTTCTGCCTGGGCGTCTTTTTCCGGTCATGTTGATATTATTTATATTCACTTTTATTTAATATTTCTATTTATACTGATTTCGAGTTCTCCTCTTATTATTTGGAGAACTTCAGGTTTTGTCGTCGATGTCTTAGTTAAAGTACCTACACAATTTAACTTCATACAAATAAAAACGATATAAAAAATTAATAAATTGGTTTTAATGTATTGTTAGAAGGTGGATTTCAATTATTGTGATATTTTAGACTTTGACAACCTGTCTCTTTCTTATTTTTTTGTAAAATTTTAAGTTACATCAACGTCTTCAAAACTCGATTTTCATTGGCAGCAGCTTTTTTTTAACATTCTTGTCATTTTCCCGATCTTTGCTCCATAAGTTGCGATGCTTTGGACGTTGGTCTTGTAAATTCTCATTTTTGTATCTTGTCTAATTTGTGTGTTTCACGGCATGTAATTTAATTGTTTTTTCACTTGCTTACCTTTTCCAATTCGTTTCTTAATTTCTATCTTACTAGAGCCATCTTTAGTAATTGTAACTCAAAGGTACTTGTATGACTCAACATACCTAATTTCACAGTTTAATTAATTAGCACTGGATTATTTCGATCTACTTTTCCAACAACTAGATATTCAGTATTTTTTATATTTATGGTCAAACCCCAGCTTTATATTCATTATCCAATTTTCTGGCCATATATATCTTTCTCAGCTAATTTTACCTGACCGTCGACTAAGATGCTGATATTCTTGTTGACAAAATATATTTTAAATAGGTTTTAATCATTTGAGAAGTTTTCGTGATCTTCAAGATTAAGCTAATAGTTTAAAGTCCGTAGTCACATTTATTTTTTTCAATTCTTCAAGGTTAGTTTATAGTATTTTTTGGATTTTGAGCTTTGTGCATATAAGATAAGATTACGAAAACGAATGTCTGTCAAATTCAGATTTAAAGACTGTTTATCCTTAAATTAAGATTTAAAAGATTAAATGAAAAGACTGGTATGCTTTTTGTATACAGTTATGACAAATCAACAGATGAAAAAGGGAAGTACATATTTTTGAAGTGTGTAAAAGATTTTAATTCCTAGCTGAGCGCTTTCGGCTTACAAAGCCATCTTTGGAGCTATCCTACAAGAGAGCAATGATGTGAATAACTAATTTTAATTTAACAATGATTCACACTTACGTCAAATATTAAGTATCCTACTAGAAAAGATCATGTGGTAAACAGAAAAATGCTGGTTCTATTTTTTATTCTTTCTTTTTTTTCTTTAATCAGCAAAAAAAACACAAAGGACTATACAGTGGACTGCACAAAGTACACATTAAAAAATTTGGTTGTGGTACGGGTGTAGGAACTCATTTTTACTGAAGTTGAAGCAGCAGATAGTGTAAACAAAATCGAATGACAGCGCTTTGAATGATTTTTAAAATATGGAAATTGAAATATGTCATTGGAAAATTAAGATTTTTAAATTATGAAATTGAATTGAAAAACATGATGAAAGAAGGCATTTATCAAACACCGTCATAACGTCATAATGAATGTGTTGAAAATTGACTGAAGGTCAAAGTAGGTTCAATGGACAAGTTATTTATAAAACAAAAATATTTAGATATAAAGAAAAAACTATTTAGATTGTGATGTTTCTTAGTCTGATACTTGGGTGTTTTTTAAACAATTGTATTTCTTGATTGGAATTGTAAGAATTTTAGATAAAAATTGGAAATTTTTCTTGTATTAATGAAGAATAACTTAAATTCGATGATGAATTAATGTCAAATGATTAATTAGAAATAATTGTTACAAATTAGTAATGAAATTTAAAAAATAAAGAATGCAGTTCTTAAGATTGCATAAGTTCACTTTTCTTCTTCTAAAGTCTCCCACAATAATTTGAAAAGAGGTTTATAATTGCAATTATAAACCTTTAAGTATCAGGCACGGAAACACGTTATCTTCCAAACTTTTTACGACAGTTCTGGTAGTGCTGAACGTGCTTTCGAAAAATTGGAGTGGGAAGCCAAAGAAATCAATGTCGACGGCGAAATGCTCTCCCACCCATGATTTGCGGACAACTTTGTTCTGATAACAGATTGTAATGAAATTGGTTTGAAGATAAATTTTGGAAAGACACAATACATAACACAAACATCCAAAACCTCGACTTTAACAAAATAGGATTAGTTCATAAAATATAAATACTTTGGTCATGAAATGCAAATTGGTAGGGACAATTAAAATGCTGAACTGCAAAGAAAAATCACTATAGCATGTGTCGCATATGCAGCTCTATTAGACATCTTCAAGAGCAACATGCCAAATTACTTGAAAAAGGACACGTTCGACAAATGTGTGCTTCCTGTCATGACTTAGGGCGCCGAAACACTTTCCGTAATACAGGCTATAGCAACCAAACTCAGAGTAGCTCAAAGACGAATGGAACGTTCGCTACTTGGACTGACTCTCAGAGACAGAGTTAGAAATGAAGAAATGGGAAGAAGCTGTATAAGAAGAAGAATAGATATGGCTGCAGGAAGCTCAAGACCGACAAAACTGAAAGACATTAGGGGATGTCTATGTTCAACTTTGGACGCAGAAGACTGGATGATATGTGGATTGATAAAAAAATCCTGCTGTATATTATAAAAAAGATAACAAAACAAAAACAAGATGGAAGTCAGAATAGATGGACAGCTTACTGAACCCATAGATGGCATGGAATAAGACAGGGGGATTAACTAAATCCTTTACTAAACAATCTAATCATGGATGAAGGCATAAATAGCGTCGATATATGAACAGGTTTTAGAATGGGGGACATCGAAATTAAAATTGACTCTAATACAAACGATGCAATATTTATAGCCCAAACTGAAGATAGCCTAGAAAAGATCAAAAGAAATTAACATGACGATATGAACTCAAAAAAGAAAACTAGAAAAATAGTAATCAGTAAAGAACTAATAAGATGTAAAGTCGATAGTGTTAGCATTGAACAAGTATTGGAAATGAAGTACCTAGGTATTACACTTTTTAGCTATGAAGACAATGAAAAAGACAAAAAAAATTAAGTACAAATGACAAATAGATTAACAGGATGCTTTAATAACACTACTTGGGTCAACCGACACCTTAACTGTGAAAAAAAAGCAAGAAACCGTATTACAGGAAACACGCTACAGGAGTAACGAGATTAGAACAAAATTTAATGTTCAGGATATAAACGAGTGGATACTTAATAGAGAAATAAACAGCTGCACAGATCAAATCCTATCCCTAACAACACATATTGAAGCAGGTTTTCAAAGAAAGCAAAAAACATCCCTTGCTTTCATTGACCTATCAGCTGCATACGACACCGTCTGGAGACAAGGACTAATCTGCAAACTAATCCGTGCCATCCCGTGTCAAAAGATAACTAGACTCATTGATAGCATGCTCACCGACAGACCTTTCCAAGTCACAATAGGCAACTCAAAAAGTGTCCAAATGAAGCTCAGCAATGGACTGCCACAGGGATCTGTTTTGGCACCCTTACTGTTTAATTTATACATCGCGGACCTACCTAGGACAAATTCGCAGAAATTTGGCTACGCTGACGACTGAGCCATTGCAGCAAGACATAATAACATGGCAGTTACAGAAACAATACTAACGGATGACCTTGCCATTATGGGAGAATACTTTCGCAAATGGAGGCTACGGCCTAATGCGACGAAAACCGAAGTGTGCTGTTTCCATCTAAATAATGCCCAAGCCAACAAAAAACTGTCCGTTCACTTTGAAGACAGACTGCTAACTCATAACTCAACACCAAAATATCTTGGAGTGACTCTTGACAGAACTTTAAGTTTTAAAGAACACTTACAAAGAACGGCAGTAAAACTGAAAACGCGAAATAATATAATCCAAAAGCTATGTGGTACCACATGGGGGTCCTCAGCCTCCGTACTCAGATCATCTGCTATCGGACTTGTATACTCGACAGCTGAATATGCTTCCCCAGTATGGCTCAATAGCAAACACACGAAGATTATTGACACCCAATTAAACCAGACAATGCGAATGATTTCAGGTACAATTAGACCAACACCCAACTATTGGCTTCCCATCCTGAGTCACATTCCACCGCCGAAACTACGAAGAAGTCACTCCCTTCTCAGAGAATATCGAAAAATCCAGTCTAACCATCAACTACCCATCCACCATGATAGGCGTGATATCGAAATAAACATCTGCGCTCCAGATATCCTGTCATGTTAAGGGCCACCTCCTTACATCAGGAACATTTCGACCTCACCAACGCTTGGAGAAGACAATGGGAGCGCGACTCACCACAGGAAGCACAGCAAATGGCCTGTATCGAACAGAAACCGCCAGGCTTTGAACTGACCCGGAGTACATGGACAACGCTAACCAGAATAAGAACAAGAAGCGGTAGATGTGCTGACAGCTTACATAAATGGGGAAAAGCCCTTACTCCGGAGTGTGACTGTGGTGCGCAACGACAGACCGTCCGTCACATTGTTAAAGAATGCCCGCGAAGGCGGTTCCCTGGAGTTTTTGACGAGTTCCTGAATGTGACCGAAAATGTTTTAGACTATATTAATGCATTAGATGTTCGTTTGTAATACTCCATGTAATGTTTTATATTGCTTTTTAAATATGTGTTCTTATTGTATGCCATACGATAAATAAATAGAGAAATAAAATGGAACAATCACGATAATAGAATGGCAGACACAAGAGACGTTAAAATAGCAAGGAACAAATCATTAAGTAGTAGAAGAAGTATTGACAGAACTCGAAAGGAAGAGGCAATCTTCCATAGAGATTATACAGCAAAATTGCTTATATAAATGAGGAAGTAGAAAAAGAAAAATAACTAATACTGGATAATATCTAAGTCATTGTCATTTTTATTGCGCATATGATTTGTTTTAACTTTAAAATGTACTTTGGTTCATTAATAGGACTGCGTACGCTTGATCCTGCGCCATTGCCATATTATGCTTTAAAATACACAAACATAGATCAATATTGAACTTCTGTTCATTTTTAGTGTATTTTTTTCCAATAGTATTCCAAAACGCACTTGAAGGTACAGAGATGGCATAAAAGTGACTGGAATATTGATAAATAATTTAAGATATGCTGATTACATATTTATAAATGCAGATAGGACTTGTAACGTTTGCTTAACTAAATATCAGCTAAAGCTATTGAGTTTAAAAATTAACACCGAAGTAGTAAAGATATTGATAGTTATTCGAAATTCAAATCAACTAGTACACGTATATTTATGTTCTTCTTCTTAAGATTCCCTCTTCTTTTAAAAGTTGGCGATAATCATGATTATTTGAACTCATATATTTTGAAAAAAATTACAGGTGTTTGAAATGTAGCTCTACAGACTATACAGGCTCTACAGAGTTTATTGATTGGCTAAAATCACAAACGAAGAAGTATTAAGACACATTGGACGCAATATAAAACTTCTGAAGGCAGTTAAAATCAGAAAAATATTATCCTTGGAGTACATGCTTCGAAATGCTAAATACTCTTTCTTACACGCAACCATGCAAGGAAGAATGGATTGAAGAAAAAACGTCAGAAAAAAAAGTAAATCTTGGCTGAGTAATATCAGAGATTTAAGTATTCTCAGTGTAGAAGGAAGTATTAAGGCTAGATATCGAGGGAAAACAAGTAGAAAGAGTGAATAACTACAAATATCTGAAAATCTGGGTAAATGAAAACAATGACCACGGTGGAGAAATAAGGACACGCATTGAAACTGCAAGAAAGATTTATAGAAATAAAAACCATGTTTGTTAATCGAGACCTTTCTCTGGAGCTGAGAACAAGAGCCTTAAGATGCTACGTATTCTCGACTTTGTTGTATGGAATGAAAAACTAAACACTAAAAGTAGATAATATAAAGAAGTTAAAATCATTTAAGATGTGGTGATATAGAAGGATTTTAAAAATACCATGAACCCAACGAGTTACAAATGCAGAAGTGTTAAGAAGGCATAATGTAAGGTGAAATGAAGGGTAAATGATCCATAGGAAGACAAAGAATTTCCTGGCTAAGAAACCTAAGAGTGGTATAGTTGCAGCTCAGTAGATCTTTTCAGAGCAGCTGCCAAAAAGTACGGATAGTTGTGATAATAGCCAACTTCCGAGCCTTTGCACAGATTCACCTAAAAGAAATGCTGGAGAATAGAGAAATAATCCTAAGAAAATTGAGGCTTCACTAGAGTTGTAGTATCAATGATGATGAGGATGAAAAAGCAAGAAAAAACAGAAAATATATTTAAACAAAAGTAAAGTTGAAGAAGAAGAACGCCCCCATAAATTTTTTATATTTAATTTACTGATATCAATTAAAATAATATTAATCCAACTTTGTTTTTCCTTATTTATTACTTTTATTTGCTATATATTCCTATAAAGAAAAGTTTATACCATTTATTTAAATTAAAACTATTATTTTTATGACATTTCGTAACAAAAATTCTTGTGTGGATGTTTTTATACAAAAATATATTTTTAAAATTTTTATACACAAGTAAGATTCCTATACGATTAAAATTCATAAAATAGTTCGCAATTAATCCTGTGTTGCAATTAAATTCTCAATTATTTTCGTCCAATTATGTAACTCATGGAATCAAAATTAATTGCGGTTCTGTGCCAGTCCTAGGATAATCATGCGAATGTGTACCATATTAAACATCACATCAGTAGACATTAAATACCCATGACATTTTGCGTGTAATCCTCTAAGTACCATCTAATCGTAAATCGCGAATGATATAGTTTTATGACTATGGGAAGGAGCGTATTTTAGGTTAAAGTAAGTTAGAGTGGATAAGGATAAAATAGATATTCTTAGGTTATGACGACATTTAGGCATACAGGGATGTGACAATTTTTCATTTTTATTTTTCGACTAATGTATATATATATATATATATATATATATATATATATATATATATATAAACTTTTTTATTTTCTGGGTTTGTCAGTCTGTTGTAAATAAAAATACTTAATTATTGCTTAATCATTTCGGCTATTTGAAATTTTCAATAAGCACTTTTTATTATAAAGAATACATTATACAATTATATTTCCTGTTTACACTCTTAAGAAGTTTAACATTGATTAAAAAATTGGTATCTGCCATTGACAGATGACATCTGGTAGGTATCTTAAAACACGAGTGGTTCAGGGTTGTATCTTAAATATCTACCATGAAGCATTTAAAAACAACTCAATTTATTAAATTAATACACATATTGAAAAGAACTTTGATGTCAGTTTTATTATTGATAGAATTTGGATCTTTTTTATGTGAATCATCTCCAATATGGATCTTTTGTTGTCATTTTGTTCTTTTTCCAAAATCTGTACATTTCAAAATCAAAGGAATAGCTATTTTCTAGAGAATGTTTGGATAGGACTGTTGCGTTTAATCTGTTGGTTTGTACAATATGTTTGTGTGCAACAACCCTTCCATTGGTGTTTGCCCAATATATGTTGAATTACAGTCTTTACAATTAATTTTATAAATAACATTTTATTGATTAATTTTATTGATTTTATTGATCTTTATTAACCTTGGGTTTAAATTTTGAAAAATATTTTTCAGATGTTTTTGCTGATTTATTTCCAATATTAGTATCATATTTTGCCAACATTTTTGACATTTGTATATATATATATATATATATATATTGTAAGGATATCCTTACCATCCATTATATCCTTATATCTACTAATTATATCTGCTAATTAAATATGCGAGACTATATAAACAATATGATTCGTGAAAAAGAAAAACCAAGAAAAAAATGACAAAGTAGTAGATTTTCAATAAACAAATCAAATGTAAATGGAAAATAAAGACTACTCACTATAGAACTGACAAGAAAACTCAAATCCCAACAAGAAACTAAGACTTCGCCTAATCCAACCATTAAAAAAAAATTAAAATTACACTAAAGTTTTGTCATTGCAAAATAAAACAAAAAAAGTACCCACTTATGATTTTATCACGGGTCTAATACTAACGCCCGATTTCATAATTAATTTAAAGTAAACTTTAAATTAAAGTCCACTTTAAAGTGTAAATTTCAGTTTCATAATACTGTATCCTTACTTTAAAGTCCACATTAAGTTAAATGGTAGAAATCTGTCAATTAACTCCTTAAAGTCCACTTTTACTAAACCAATAGACTGTTTAACCTCAAAATTCTTATATCGTCTTGGTCTTGTTTCAAGTTTGTTTACATTTTTATTTTTTTTTTTCAAATTTAAAATGAATTTTTCTACAAGTTCAGATTCTTCTGAAGATGAATTTATATATGTCCGCCGCCCTAAAGTTTATAGGGAAAGAATAAATTATATAAACCAATATGATGATGTAAGATTCTATGATAGATTTAGATTGACAAAAGAAACAGTTATGTCCTTACTGGAACAAATCGAACCTTTAATAAAACTTCCAACAAATAGGTAAGTAATAAAATTAAGATATAATAAAATTTATGATCACATTAACATTGGTGGATACAAAAATCATTAAAAAGTAAAACCAACAATGTTAAAATGTGTATAGAGAAATATATTAATGAGAACATATTTTTAGGAGAGGAGCTGTTACACCACTCCAACAATTATTATTGACCTTAAGATTTTTTGCTTCTGGAAGCATGCAAGTATCAGTAGCTGACTACATGGGTATATCAAGAGCAACAGCGTCCAGAATTATCAAACGAGTTTCTGCAGCAATTGCATCGTTAAGCAGACAGTACATTAAAATGTATGAAACAAATGATAAAATGGTCCAAGTTGCAGAAGAGTTTTATGCCATTGCACGATTTCCAAGATGCATACGTACAATTGATTGCACTTTAATGCGAATTGATTCTCCTGGAGGTGTAGATGCAGAAATATATCGCTCAAGAAAAGGATTTTTTGCGTTAAATGTCCAAACAATCAGTGACTCTACTTTAAAAATCAGAAATATTGTTGCACGATGGCCTGGTTCTGTGCACAATCAAACAATATTTAACAATAGTGGCATAAAACAAAGATTTGAAGCTGGAAACTTTGGTAGATTTGTACTAGTTGGTGATAGTGGTTATGGTTTAAAATCATATTTAATGACCCAGCTACATGATGCTAGAACAGAAGCAGAAAATCTTTACAATGAATCTCTTATAAGAACTAGGAATGTTGTGGAAAGGCAATATGGGGTATGGAAACGACGGTTTCCAATTTTAAGAAACGGAATGAGACTGAATTTGGATGTAACTATGCATGTAATAGTAGCTACAGCAGTACTGCATAACATAGCCATAGAAAATGGAGACTTGTTTCCTGTAGATCTTAATCTAGATCAACAAGAAGATAATTTGCCTCAATTTCAGGGAAATTTAGATAATGGAAGACATTATTATCGTGAATTATTTATTAGACAGCATTTTGCAGAATTATAGATTTAAAATTATAAAATTTAAATTAGTTTTATACTTGGTATTATATTATTGTGTATAAATGTATTACATTAATTTTTAGTTTTACCTTTTTTAAGATAAATTTTATAAGATGAGTAAATGAGTAAATTTACACTTGTATAATTGTATCTAAATCTATTTTTATGTATAAATGTATTAGATTTATTTTTATTTTCATTTTTATTAAGATAAACGATATTATGATGCTCAAATTTTAGTAATTTACATTTTTATTATTGTAGGTACCTACATATTATTATGTTTAAATGTATTAGTTTTATTTTCACCTTTGTTGAGATAAATTTTATATTTATTTCAATAATTGATATTTTAATAATTGTACCTATATATTATGTATAAATGCATTATGTTATTTTTACTTTCACCTTTGTCAAGAAATTTTATAGGATATTATGAAGCTCAATTTCAGTAATTTACATTTTTATAATTGTATCTATTTATGTTATTATGTATAAATGTATTAGTTCTATTTTTACTTTTGTCAAGAATAAATTTTATAAGATATGATGGTTAATTTCAGTAATTTACATATTTATAATTTTTGTACATATTTATTAATTCAGCAATTTCTGTACTGTGTTCTTAAATTTTTTGAATAGTTTCAATTTACTTGTGAAATATAAGTGACATTAAAACACAACACTTTTTGTACACTATGTTTATTATAAATTTTGTTGAGCCAAAATTTTTTGTTTTAATTTTAATTGAATTTCTAATATTTTGAATTTCTAATATTTTAATTTTTAAATCTTGTTCCCCTATATCTCTCTCATGTTTAGCCTTTTTCTTCTCTTCCTTTTCCTTTTGCCTTTGATTTTCTTCAATTAATACTTCCAGCTTGTGTTCATAATATTTTTTTGCCTCAATGGCAGGATTTAAAACTTTAGGCCTCAGCTTTTGATGGGCTGTTTTTTTTTAATTTTTCCGGAACATACTTGTTTCATTTTTTTCTGGGTGAATCCTAAAGACAAGAATTATTTAATTACAACTGTACATTTTTATTACATCTTTACTACCTGTTCAACTACTTCTAAAGAAATTTTGGAGTCTGTATATTTATCACTATGTTCAAATTCATCTTTTGATATTGTTGATGATTCTTCAACAATTAAAATCTAAAAAAAATGTGTTAGAAAAGATGTATACAACCTTTATATAAATATGCATTCTCCAACATCATTTTGTATATCCTAAAACAATTGAAATTAATAATTATGTTATAAAAAAACCTGTTTAAACTTAGTACTTTATTGATTTCAATAGAATCAGAATCAAGTTCTGCATTCAAACCCATTACTGTCTTTAAATTCATCAAATCCAGTACAGCATCTGTACTGGTGTCTAAATTAAAACTGGTGCATGGGCCGCCACCAGTCCCCCCTTGGTAGCACCTTAACTTGGCAACTTCCTTTCTTGCCTTGCTCTTTATGTTATCATATTTGGCCCGTACTTGATCCAGTGTCCTGGCATGAAAGTTTTTTGCGTTAAAATTAGCCACAATTTTTTTCCATGCATTTTCCTGCAAATGTAATTTTTATTTTTCATATATAAACAAAAATATATATAATAAAAACTAACCTTCTCATTCCAATTTAGTTTATTCGTTGTTTTACACTCTATGATTGACTTATATTTAGAGACTTCCTCAATAATTAAAAGTTCCTC